>NC_134398.1:146224664-146418056 GCF_050003625.1 Haematobia irritans | reverse complement strand
ATATATATATTTGATATAGCCCCCATATAGACCGATCTCCCGATTTTGCTTCTTGCGCGTCTAGAAACAGTATTTTCTATCCGATTTGTATGAAATTGAAAATCTAGAGGTATTGTGGGACCATAAAGAGGTGAGTCGAAAATGGTCCGTATCGGTCCATGTTTTGATATAGCCTCCATATAAACCAACCTCCCGATTTGGAGTCTTGGCCCTATAAAAACCGTAGTTTTTATCCAATTTGCCTGAAATTGGAAATATAGAGGAATTTGAGGACCATAAAAAAGTGTGCCGAAAATGGTGCCCATCGGTCGATGTTTCGATATAGGCCCCATAGAGACTGATCTGCCGATTTTGCTTCTTGGGCTTCTAGAAACTATATTTTCTATCCGATTTTCCTGAAATTGAAAATCTAGAGTTCTTTTGGGACCATAGAAAGGTGTGCCGAAAATGGTGCCCATCGGTCCATTTTTTGATATAGCCTCCATATAGACCGATCTCACGATTTTACTTCTTGGGCTTTTAGAACTATATTTACCATCCGCTTTGCCTGAAATTACTGAGCTTCTATAAACTGTATTTATTACCCGATTTGCCTGAAATTCGAAATGTAGATGTATTTGTAGACCACAAATAAGTGTGCCGAAATTGAGGTATATCTTGGGCGTCTAGAGACTACGTTTTCTAGCCGATTTGTTTGAAATTCTGGAGGTATTTTAAGATCACAAATAGGTGAGTAGCAAATGGTACCTATCGGTCCATGTTTTGGTATAGCCCCCATATACACCGATCTCCCGGCTTTATTTCTTGGGCTTCTAGCATCCGTAGTTTTTATCCGATTTGCTGGAAATTAGTAATCTATAATGAAATTTTAGACAAACGAAATTTCCTTTTTTTTATAAAATATTTTCGTTTATTCAACTCTAAAATTCTCTAAAATAGCAGGCGCACTGATCATGAAAATTGCTTCAAACTGCAAGTAAAATTTCCAGATTTTACTCATCGTATTTATCTAAATAATGGCGGAAAATATCTAAAGATTTAAGATTTCAAATCAAGGCGTAATTTAATCATATATACGATATGTTTATAATTTCTCTAAAACTCAAACAAAATTGGTTCTCATAAATCTAGAATCTTATCTGGTCTTCATAGGTAGAATCTTTAAAGTTTGTCTTCGGGAGCTGACTGCCTTGGGAGAAGATTTGTCATCAAACCCCCTACAATTCTATATAGTATCAAGTAACCCACTACGACGAAGAGTTTTCAAAGTAAACTATCATATTCAATTCATGGTGGTGGGTATTTAAAATTCGGCCCGGCCGAATTTACTGCTGTATATACTTGTTTGTTTTAATATATACCACGTATGAACTTACTTACAATTTAGAAGATGGTGTTAAGAGGTTTTAAGATACCTTGCCATCGGCAATCGTTACCGCAACTCAAGTAATTCGATTGTGGATGGCAGTGTTAAGAAGAAGTTTCTACGCAATCCATGGTGGAGGGTACATAAGATTCGGCCTGGCCGAACTTACGGCCGTATATTCTTGTGTTTTTTTTTATACCCTGCGCCACACTGTGGAACAGGGTATTATAAGTTAATGCATATGTTTGTAACACCCAGAATGAGACGAGATAGACACATGGTGTCTTTGGCAATAATGCTCAGGGTGGGTCCCTGAGTCGATATAACTATGTCCGTCTGCACGTCCGTCCGTCCGTCCGTCTGTCTGTGAACACATTTTTGTGATCAAAGTCTAGGTCGCAATTTAATCGCCTTCAAATTTGACACATGTTCCTAATTTGGGTCATAATAGAACCCTATTGATTTTGGAAGAAATCGGTTCAGATTTAGATATAGCTCCCATATATATCTTTCGCCCGATATGCTCTAATATGGACCCAGCAGCCAGAGTTTTATACCGATTTGCTTGAAATTTTTATAGGCCCAAGACTCCAAATCGGGAGGTTGGTTTATATGGAGGCTATATCAAAACATGGACCAATACGGACCATTTTCGACTCACCTCTTTATGGTCCCACAATACCTCTAGATTTTCAATTTCATACAAATCGGATAGGAAATACTGTTTCTAGACGCGTAAGAAGCAAAATCGGGAGATCGGTCTATATATATATATATATATATATATATATATATATATATATATATATATATATATATATATATATATATATATATATATATATATATATATATATATATATATATATATATATATATATATATATATATATATATATATATATATATATATATATATATATATATATATATATATATATATATATATATATATATATATATATATATATATATATATATATATATATATATATATTAGGACCACCAAGAGGTTTGTCGAAAATTGTGTGTATCGGTCCATGTTTCCCTTTCTCCCCATTTGATCCTTTTAGCGTCTAGATATCGGAACTTTTATCCGATATACCTGAAATTCAAAATCGAGAGGAATTTTGGGTTCACAAAAAGTGTGACGAATAAGGTGTGTATTGGGCCACGGTATGGTATAGTCCCCATATAGCCCGATCTCCATCGTGGTGCAATGGTTATTATGCCCGCCTTGCATACACAAGGTCGTGGGTTCGATTCCTGTTTCGACCGAACACCAAAAAGTTTTTCAGCGGTGGATTATCCCACCTCAGTAATGCTGGTGACATTTCTGAGGGTTTCAAAGCTTCTCTAAGTGGTTTCACTGCAATGTGGAACGCCGTTCGGACTCGGCTATAAAAAGGGGGTCCCTTGTCATTGATCTTAACATGGAATCGGGCAGCACTCAGTGATAAGAGAGAAGTTCACCATGTGGTATCACAATGGACTGAATAGTCTAAGTGAGCTTGATACATCGGGCTGCCACCTAACCTAACCTAACCTAGCCCTATCTCCCGATTTGACTTTTTGGGCTTCTAGACACAATTTTTATCCCTTGTGTATGTGATATCACCGGATGCAATACCAGCGTGATAAGGTCCCGTTGGACCTATAATAAAAAACGAATGGTAGAGAGGTTATCCCTACGACATTTTTCGATTATTTACTAAGGGTGGAGTCTTCTATGACTCACAAATTGCATATATAGATATTTGTTTGTAAATATAGTTTTTTTTTTTTTAATTTTTAATGGAATACAGATAATGTTTAAATTTTTGATTAGTATTCTAGAGGCCCTGATGATTGTCACAGGCGTGGTACCTAAAAGTATCCTTATACGTACCAAGCAACAATATATTGTTTTGGTAGTTGAATGTTCTGAACAAACTGGATTTTTGAAGGAAAAAAAAAAAGATTTCTTTAGTGACGTTTGTTTTGTTCGCAGTATTATGTGCATAGTGGTTGCTTCAAACTTGGTCTAAATTGAGGAACATCTTGTCAAATTCCAGGAGCCTATGGGTCTGGAATATGTATAGAAATATAAAAACTTAGATCTATGAAGTTTAAATAACTTTTTTTCACTTGTAGTTTCGCTATGTGGATATATCCTCGGAACACATAAAATTATATACTACGAAGAAACGAAAACAATGGAAACTTCAAAAATGACAAGTTCTTCTAAATAACGGTATTTTCTGAAAGGATGTTATTGTTATTAATTGTTCCAAATGAAATCGCATTATCTTTACGCTGCTTTTTAAACTGCGCTAAAACCACTAATGCCATTAGTGGGAGGTCCCAACAGACCTCATCACGCAGAATCGCACTAAACTTTTTAAAATACCTATAAAAACCGATTTAATGATTCAATCACATAAAAATTTAAGTTTTCAACTTAAAACACTTTAATACAAGAAGTCATAAACCATCACGCTGCAAATCATGCAAAAGATTAAAGTATGTAGGAATAAAAATCAAAAAAGTCCCGCGGGACCACATTACGCACAGAAGGGTTAACGGATTCACCTGAAATTCAAAATCTGGAGATATTTTCGTTCTACGCATAAGTACGCCGAATATGGTGTGTATCTGTTCATGTTTTTGTATTTACCTCAAAACGTTTTTCGTTTGTTAGAATTTTTTGAATTTTTTCGAAAATTTCAAACGTTTAACGCCAAGATTTTTTTTATTTCTATAATAAAAAAATATTTTTGATCCAAAAACACAGGAATTGAACCTACGACACTTTGTGTGCAAGAAGGACATGCTAACCATTGCACTACGGTGGCCAACTAAAGGTATGTTTCTGTCAAATACATTGTTTTTAACATCGGCTCGTGGACGCCGAAAACTATGCTTTATAAATATAACTGCTTGGCTGTTTGCGTTGCTTGTACGTTGATGGCTATAGCGATAATTGTCTGTTGATGACAGCCACGTAGTGTGTTGGCTTACAGATTGTATGGTGCGCGGTTCGATTCACCGACCAGGCGTCCAAATCATTTCATAATTTGTAATCTAATAATTTCTTATACATTGTTTGTATTGCAGAAAAAGGTGCTAAGAACTTAAAAACCTCGTGGAAGTGAGGAAGATGTGGGGGAAGATGCAAAATCAACCAGCCGAAAATTCTTTTGAGTTAGTCTTTATGAAATTGTTTTTACATCATGTTGGAGAATAAACTATTATCACAAAAAGCATATAAACTTCTTTACAGCGAAATGCAAATGGGAAACGATATTTGTTTGTCTAAAATTTCGTTTGGTACTAATCCAGAGACTTTGGTTAAGGGTACCATATATAGGCTTCGCGGCACCTCACTTTATTCTTTTCTATAATATGTTCAGAGCACATCCTCTACCTATGAAGTGTTTATATATTTTTATACCCTCCACCATAAGATGGGGGGTATATAAACTTAGTATTTCCGTCCGCAAAAAATCGAAATATTGCTCTAAGACCCCATAAAGTACATATATTCTGGGTCGTGGTGAAATTCTGAGTCGATCTAAGCATGTCCGTCCGTCGTTTCCGAACGAAACAAGCTATCGACTTGAAACTTGACATACGTAGTTGTTATTGATGTAGGTCGGATGGTACAGCAAATGGGCCATATCGGACCACTTTTACGTATAACCCCCATATAAACGGACCCTCAGATTTAGCTTGCGAAGCTACTAAGAAAAGCACATTTCACCCGATCCCGCTGAAATTTGGTACATGGTGTTGGTATATGGTCTCTAACAACCATACAAAAATTGGTCCATAATTATATTTAGCCCCCATATAAACCGATCTCCAGATTTGAACTCCGGAGCCTCTTAAAGGAGCAAAATTCATCCGATCCAATTAAAATTTGGTACATTGCGCTAGTATATGTTCGATAACAACCATGCCAAAATTGGTCCGTATCAATCTATAGTCATATATAGCCTCGAGATAAACCGATTCCCAATCACAGAAAAATTGGCCCTTTTCGGTTCATAATCACAAATGGCACTCGAGCCAAAAATAATCTACCAAAATTTTATTGCCATAGAAAATATTGTCAACATTTTATTTCTTTAGAAAATTTTGTCAAAACCTAATTTCTATAGAAAATTTTGTTAAAAATTTATTTCCATAAAATATTTTGTCAAAATTTTATTTCTATAATTTTTTGTTGCAGAATTTAATTTCTGTAGAAAATGTTGTCAAAATTTTATTTCTATAGGAGATTTATGAAGCACCTCTTAGTTGGAGAGGAATATTTTGCAAAATCTTCCAAAACATCAAGAATTCTACCAATCTACCAAACAGTAAAAATATGCCATTTTTGGTAGAATCGTATTTATAATTGTATATAGCCCCCATATAAAGCGACCCCCATATTTCAATTCTAGCTTTATAATTACCACACAAAAGTTCATATCTGTTCGCAATTATTTCTTCCGGTCAATAACTGAATATATACGTAATTAATCGACCTTTCTTTTGTCTACTATATATCCCGCATGGATTAACTTACAATTTATAAGATGATGTTAAGAAGTTTTAAGATGCCTTGTCATCGGCCGCAAACCAAGTAATTCAATTGTGGATGACCGTCTTTAGTAGAAGTTTCTACGCAATCCATGGTGGAGGGTACATAAGATTCGGCCTGGCCGAACTTATGGCCGTATATACTTCTTATTATTTTAATTTTTTGAATATACTAAACAAAATATGAAAATTTATTACCTCAATATTTAGGTATACGCCCACAATATAACCAATTGGAAAGAAACATCTTGAGTTCAATTCATATCGAAAATAATAAAAAAATAAAGAGAAAAATATTAAGAACATCGAAACGAAATATTAAACATCATAAATATTCTGTATAATTTTGTTCATAATATTTTTGCTCAATTAAAAGTTTATGTACGTGACATGAATTTGGAAAATCGGAAAGGAATGCTATGTAAAGGAATGGAAAACCAAGCTAAAATGTGCCAGAGATATGGATATCGTCAGTTCATCTGCTGGTGTTGTTGCTGCTGCACTGCCTGAACCGAATCTCTCAACTGGTAGGTGGAACCGAACATACTTTTTGTATACATCATCAAATCAAATGGGACAGAGCTTGATGGATTCCATTCGAACGGAAAGACCAATGAATCAACGAACATTGAATTTCGCTGTATCAAAAGTTTTGATTACATTTTACTTTTTTTTCGTTTCTCATATTCAGGGTGATTTGAAATAAGCAGCAAATGAGAAAAAATATGAAGACAAAAATACAATAAAATATAAAGGATAGACAAACAGATGGGCGAATATCTACAGACGAACGAATTGTTATGAGCATGATGGCAGTCAATCATTTGGGAGCTGCCTTTAAATGTTCATCATTTCAAAACAAAAAACCGATTTCTTCAATGCTCAACAAAGATCAATCAATGAGAAACATTAACCAACTAAATTTAGTGGCTGATAGATGGACAGACAAACAAATCGCTGGATAGACGGACATAAAAAAAACCATGACGAATTATATGGCTGGGATTTTGAACACCTTTGCACAGGACAACCAAATAATTTATAAAAAAAAACGCAATGATTGACTCTAACTCTGTGAAATTAAAAGATCATTTTAGCTTCTTTCCTTAGCACAGGGAAAAATTTAACTCGTCGCATGGATTCTGCAAAGTCAAAAACATTCTTCTTTATAACAACTATGATTATGACCTTATGCGCATGCGCGCACATGTCCCGATTGTTATGATGTGTTCCGCTGACTACGCTGTATTCAATAACAATCAACCAGAGGCCATACAGGTTGATTGTCCAAAAAACGCGATGGGGCAACCGAATACTCAACAATAGAATTTTCACATCAATGTGAAATTGAACGATCACTTAATTTTACACCAAAATGGATTTTTTCCTCTGATCTTTGACAATGGGGCGGATAATGCAATAATAGCTTGGCAATAATGTAGAAATTATCCATCTAGAAAATATGGCTTTTATTGGCTAAAATAATTGAATCTAGCATACCTGGTATGTGTACTGTAATGGCGATAGAGAGGACGAAGGCCTTTGTACGAAAAATAGCTATAAATATGCCGCTTAATGTGACTGTGTTTTGGTGTTCATGGTGAAAGAAAACTTTTTTCTTCGCCAAGTGGATTCATTTTCGATCCGATCTGCATCAAATCGGCCGCAATATAGAGTGATCGTTTTACCATTCTATAGATAGTCGACAAGGATCACAGTTTATGAATTGCGGCAAACGTGGTGATCACTTTTCTCGCAAATAAGACAGTCGTTACGTTCTTCGGGGTACGTTAGTTTTACCATTCTATATATAGTCGACAAGGAGCACAGTTTATGAATTGCGGCAAACGTGGTGATCACCTTTCCCGCAAATAAGACAGTCGTTACGTTCTTCGGAGCACGTTAGAAGGATGTACTCCATTATTTCAATTGGGTATCCGTTTATTATACCCTGCGCCACACTGTGGAACAGGGTATTATAAGTTAGTGCATATGTTTGCAACACCGAGATAGACACATGGTGTCTTTGGCAAAAATGCTCAGGGTGGGCTCCTGAGTCGATATAGCCATGCCCGTCTGTCCGTGAACACATTTTTGTAATCAAAGTCTAGGTCGCAGTTTTAGTCCAATCGACTTCAAATTTGGCACAAGTATGTGGTTTCGCTTAGAATAGAACCCTATTGATTTTGGAAGAAATCGGTTCAGATTTAGATATAGCTCCCATATATATATATATATATATATATTCGCCCGATATGGACTAATACGGTCCCAGAAGCCAGATTTTTACCCCAATTTGGTTGAAATTTTGCACTAGGAGTACAATTAGTAGTGAAGTCAAGTGCGCCAAATTTTATTGAAATCGGTTCAGATTTAGATATAGCTCCCATATATATCGTTCGCCCGATTTACACTCATATGACCACAGAGGCCAATTTTTAACTCCGATTTAGTTGAAATTTTGCACAGGGAGTGGAATTAGCATTGTAGCTATGCGTGCCAAATTTGGTTGAAATCGGTTCAGATTTAGATATAGCTTCCATATATATGTTTCTCTGATTTCGACAAAAATGGTCAAAATACCAACATTTTCCTTGTAAAATCGCCACTGCTTGGTCGAAAAGTTGTAAAAATTACTCTAATTTTCCTAAACTTCTAATACATATATATATATATATATCGAATGATAAATCATAAATAAAGTTTTGCGAAGTTTCCTTAAAATTGCTACAGATTTAAATGTTTCCCATATTTATACCCTTCACCACTACTGTGGTACAGGGTATAATAAGTTTGTGCATTTGTATGTAACGCCAAGAAGGAAAAGTCTGGGACCCATCGTTTAGTACCGATAGTCTTAGAATTAAATTCTGAGACGATTTAGCGATGTCCGTCTGTCTGTCTGTCCGTCCGTCCGTCCGTCTGTATAAGTAATTTTGTGTGCAAAGTACAGCTCGCAGTTTAAGTCCGATCGTCCTCAAATTTGGCACAGAGTTTTTCATTGGCTCAAAGACAATCGCTATTGATTTTGGAAAAAAATCGGTTCAGATTTAGATATAGCTGCCATATATATTTATCACTGATCTGGTCATAATTGACGTATTTATCAACGTATTTTCTCAAAATTTCGGCCAGCCTAATATTTTGGGGCTTTCGTAAAATGTGCAAAATATCAGCCAAATCGGTTCAGATTTAGATATAGCTCCCATATATACCTTTCGTCCGATTTCGACTAATATGGCCTCAAAAGCCAGAGTTTTGCCCTGATTTGCTTAAAATTTTGCACAAGGAGTTCAGATTTAGATAAAGCTCCCATATATATCTTTCGCCCGATTTAGACTTATATGGCCTCAATAGCAAGAGGTTTGCCATGATTTGCTTCAAATTTTGCACAAGGAGTACGTATGAGTAGTATCGTTAAGCGTGCTAATTTTGGTTGAATAGCTCTCATATATATCTTTCGGCCGATTTACACCCATATGACCACAGAGGCCAAAATTATTCTCCCATTTACGTGAAATTTTGCAGAGATAGTAGAATTATTATTTTAACTATGCATGTCAAATTTAGTCAGTCTGTCTGTCTGTTAGTGTATTTTTGTGTGCAAAGTACAGCTCGCAGTTTTAGTCCGATTGTCCTAAATTTTGGTATAGGTCCTGTTTCGGCTCAAAGACGATCCCTATTGATTTTGATTTTGAAAAATCGCTTCCGATTTAGATATAGCTGCCATATATATTTTTCACCGATCTGGTAATAATTGGCGTGTATATCAACCGATCTTCCTAAAATTGCGTACATCCGAATATGTTATGAGTCTCGAAAAACTTGCAAAATATCAGTCAAATCGGTTCAGATTTAGATATAGCTCCCATATATAGCTTTCGCCCGATTTACACTCATTTGCCCACAGAGGCCAATTTTTTGCTCCGATTTGGTTGAAATTTAGCATAGGGAGTAGAATTAGCATTGTAACTATGCGTGCCAAATTTTGTTTTGTTTAAGTCCGATCGTCCTCAAATTTGGCACAGAGTTTTTCATTGGCTCAAAGACAATCGCTATTGATTTTGGAAAAAATCGGTTCAGATTTAGATATATCTGCCATATATATTTATCACTGATCTGGTCATAATTGACGTATTTATCAACGTATTTTCTCAAAATTTCGGCCAGCCTAATATTTTGGGGCTTTCGTAAAATGTGCAAAATATCAGCCAAATCGGTTCAGATTTAGATATGGCTCCCATATATATCTTTCGTCCGATTTACACTCATATGACCACGGGGCCCAAAGTTATACTCCCATTTACGTGAAATTTTGCAGAGATAGTAGAATTATTATTTTAACTATGCATGTCAAATTTAGTCAAAATCGGTTCAGATTATATATAGCTCCCATATATACATACACCAGAGTTGGGGAAATATGGTAGACTGTTACACATTTTAGTCCCATTTGCAATGGAAGTTTCCTCCAAATAACTGGATAGCGTTATCCGATTTAAATTTTAATTCTAGAGATTTTGTAGAAGTAAAAAAATTTTCTCCTTTATATAGCTTCCAGCAAATGTGAAGTTGTGATGGTAGCACAAATTTTGGTCTACATAGGGGTGAAGGGTACAATATAGTCGGCCCGCCCGACTTTAGACTTTGCTTACTTGTTTTTACTAACATTGTGTTTCTCCCCAGGGTATTAGCCGATTTAATTTTTAATTCTAGCGATTTTGTAGAAGTACAAAAAATTGTCCCCAAATCTTTTCACACATAAATCAGATATGGTAACACAAATTTTGGTCTACATAATGGTGAAGGGTATAATATAGTTGGCCCCGCCCGACTTTAGACTTTACACCCAGAAAAAAGTGTCTTCGAATCTAAAGGAAAAAATGTTCATCAATTTAGTTTCGCCATTTTATTTCCATTCAGTTAAATTTTTGTGCGAAATAATTAAATTTACTTGTTTCAGTAAAAAAATCCTAAATTGAAAGCAGTTAGGAATAGTTCATTAACTAGAATAAGGCATGGCATTTTACTAATACTGTTTTCTTCCCTGGGTATAAGAATTTACAACTGAAAAAAAAAATTATTCACTGATAACAAAGCATTCGTAAAAATAAACAAAAACCGAACTAAAACCAAGTTTCCTCAAATTTAGTAAGATTTCTTATAAAATGATAATTCTGAGTTCCTTTATTATCGAAAGCTTATCATACATACGAATAACACTTGGCATAAAAAAATATTTTAGTTCATTCGTACTAAGAAGTATTCAATCCTTTCCAAACTTAAGGAAACACACTTGTTAGAATATAGGAAAATTTCCTACATTTCTTCTACCTGTAAACGATACCTGTCATCGATGTGTTTGCGCGTGGGTTGTTTTTTTAGTTGGAATCGCGTTGTTATAGTATACGGAGAGATTGTTAAAAATAATATAATAAAAAACAAATAAAATATATAAAATAGTTGTTATTTTAAATTAGTGAGAAAAAGGTTCGTTTTTTGAAAATTGTTTTATAAAAAAAGAAGAAACCAGCAGAATAACAACCCCTTTATTCGACTTCATTTTGGAATCTTCAATTATGAGGTAATATTCAGTGACGCTAACCTTTTGTGAAAAAATTGGTTTAGGATTTTTTGTTTATATTTGTACGTATTGAAATTGCAAAAGGTTGACAACATTGCTAGGCAGCAACTTATTCAAAGTGAGAAGAAAAATAATGTTTTTTAATATTTCAAGGCCAGTCGATGCTGTTGATTCTAAATAAATATATTTAATATATTAATAAAACATGTCTTATTGAAGAAAAAATTGCTTATATAAATACATAAAATTGTATTTAAAAACGAAGGTAAGCAGTTCTAAATTTGAAGTAAAAAGTTTACCACAAATATGTAAAATTTGTCCAAATGAATCAAAAAAGTTCAATAAAATCATTCCATATATGAATTCAATTCAGTTAAATTTTCTTCATTCTGTAGTATAGTGGTACATAAATATAGGAAAATGTTAACTAATATATGGAATGCATTCTACCTAATTTCTACGAAAATCACATCGTTCAAACAAATAAAAATGTCTTTGGCGCTATACGAAGTTCAAATTTCTTCACAATGAGTTCATTTTAACTTAAAGAAGGGTCACTTTTTTCTGGGTGTACTTACTTTTTTCAATTACACTTTCCTTTTTGTGTTCACATAAAACCACGTGCCACTTCTGAATAAATAAATTAACACAAAACACAGTAAATTCTCCGTCCATTCCAAGAAACAATCAAGACTCGACTGACGCGCAAAATGAAAATCGTGTGTACCTGCTCAATGTTTTTATAAAATTCTTTTCGCTGCAAAAAAGTAAAAAAATTAAATGGTCACGAAAAAAATGTAAATGGTCTTTATGGCCATGTAATGGTTCTCGACATGTCTATACTTAACCTATAAAAATACTTTTTTCCCTGTAAAAAAGTAAAAAAAATGAATGGTTAGGTACATGATTTTCCCGACCATTTAATGGTCTGAAATTCTATAATTTAAATGATTGAACATGTTTGCGGTATTTGAGAACCATTCCAATACTTATTGCCACCATACATTTTTCTCCGCTCGAAAACTATTTTTACAAAGACGTGAAAACCATGTATTTTACATGCTCTAGATAAGCTTTAAATGGATGCGGCAACCATGTCCAAGCATGGTTTTTCTTTGCGTGTATAGAAATTAAACGTTGACAAAATTTTCACTAGAAATAAAAGGGTGACAAAATTTCTATAGAAATTAAACGTTGACAAAATTTTCAATAAAAATAAAACGGTGACAAAATTTTCTATAGAAATAAAATGTTGACAAAATTTTCTATAGAAAGACAATTTTGAAAAAAATTTCTATAGAAATAAAATTTTGACAAAATTTTCCAAAAAATAAAATTTTGACAAAATTTTCTATAAAAATAAAATTTTTACAAAATTTTCTATAGAAATAAAATGTTCACAAAATTCTCTATGGTTAGATGGACAACTGTTTCGGAATTACCACATTCCTCATCAGCATCCTCTACTTGCAGCAAAACTATCAACCAATTTTCAGGATAAACTCGGATAATTCACTCAACAGAATAAATTCGGGTATTTCACTCAACACTTGAACCTTCCGAAAAAAGGGTTTGTTTGATAGTCGACTTTGTTTAAACAAAGTTGTAAGCATTTTTCTTTTCCATACAGATATGAGCCAATTTTCGAACAATAATAAGAGAGCCAAATTTAAACCGGATCAGATGAAAATTATTCCTCCATGAGGCTCCAGAAATCAACTCTACGATCGGTTTCAATGGGTAATCATTTTCCTGGGGACCACATTGAATGTTGAAGCCCGACTTCATTTGGGCGACATAGAGCCTTCCATAATTCCGCCATTTCCCCATATGTCATCCACCATTGGTTTTTATGACATACGCCTTTGTGTACACTTAGTATATGCCTCAAAATGGAATACTATGCAATATGAAGTTTTCAACCATACTTCGAACAGAATTCCTGCTATTTTCATGTTTATGATAAGCGAATCAAATGAGAGCAATTTTTCATAGGTTCATATAAAATGCAAGGAAAATAGGAAATTGCATTCGTATCTAGAACACGTATCCAATCCAAAACCTTAAACAGAAGTCACACAGCAAGAGCATGAAAAAAAGTGCACAACATCAAAGCGACAACAACGTCAGCTACAACGAGAAGAACAACACTTTGAACAACTTAATTTTCGCGAAACATGCAACCTGATATACGTAGTACCCCCTATATTTTCATTTATAAAAAAAAAAACAAAAACTTGGGAAAAGTGGTAGCTAAAAATGCTAAAACAAAATTTTACTAAAAATACCATTTATTAACCTTTTAATATGGCCACAGGAACGACCTCCTCTTTACACAAGAGTTGAATGGAACAGTGGGCCTGAAAAAGGAAGGTTAGGTTAGGTGGCAGCCCGATGTATCAGGCTCACTTAGACTATTCAGTCCATTGTGATACCACATTGGTGAACTTCTCTCTTATCACTGAGTGCTGCCCGATTCCATGTTAAGCTCAATGACAAGGGACCTCCTTTTTATAGCCGAGTCCGAACGGCGTTACACTTTGCAGTGAAACCACTTAGAGAAGCTTTGAAACCCTCAGAAATGTCACCAGCATTACTGAGGTGGGATAATCCACCGCTGAAAAACTTTTTGGTGTTCGGTCGAAACAGGAATCGAACCCACGACCTTGTGTATGCAAGGCGGGCATGCTAACCATTGCACCACGGTGAAAAAGGGAAACAATTATGAAAATATATCCAATAGCTATGTTGGTCTTATAGCCCATATTAAGCAACCAAATTATTCCTTTATATGATCTAACGATGGCTACATGTCCATTTATCGATCTTCATGATACACAGAAAAAAATTTCCGTACATAAACTAACGCTAAATTTAACTTATTTTTATTGTAAAACAAGTAAGGAAAGTCTAAAGTCGGGCGGGGCCGACTATATTATACCCTGCACCACTTTGTAGATCTAAATTTTTGATACCATATCACATCCGTCAAATGTGTTGGGGGCTATATATAAAGGTTTGTCCCAAATACATACATTTAAATATCACTCGATCTGGACAGAATTAGATAGACTTCTACAAAATCTATAGACTCAAAATTTAAGTCGGCTAATGCACTTGGGTGGAACACAATGTTAGTAAAAACAAGTATATACAGCAGTAAGTTCGGCCTGGCCGAATCTTAAATACCCACCACCATGAACCAAATATTAGGGTTTCCTTTGAAATGTCAGGAGGGATTGAGGACTTGAGGACACTTCCCGAAGATAAATTTAAGGATTTCACCTATGAGGACTATATCAGATTCTGGATTTATAAGAACCATTTTTGTTCGAGTTTTAGAGGAATCGTTAACATCTCTTGTAAGTGTGCATGAAAATTATAAAATAACGTCTTGATATGAAATCTTAAATCTGTAGAAGTAGATTTTACATAGAGCTTCAAGCAATTTTCATGATCAGTGCGCCTTCTACACCCTCAAGAAGTGAAGTCGGTCTATATGGAGGCATTACCAAATGGACCGATAAAAACTTAATCCGATACACGTTTTTGTGAGCCTAAAATACCAGAATATTTACAATTTCAGGCAAATCAGATAAAAACTACGGTTTCTAGAAACCCAAGGAGTTAAATCGGGAGATCGTTCTTATGGGGGCTATACTAAAATATGGACCGATACTCACCGTTTTCGGCACACCTCTTTATGACCCGAAAATACCTCTAGATTTCCAATTTCAGGCAAATAGGATAAAAACTTCGGATTCTAGAAGCTCAAGAAGTAAAATCGGGAAATCGGTCTATATGGGGGCTATACCAAAATATGGACCGATACTAACCGTTTTCGGCACACCTCTTTATGGTCCTAAAATACCTCTAGATTTCCAATTTCAGACAAATTGGATAAAAGCTACGGTTTCTATAAGCTCAAGACCCCAAATCGGGACGTCTTTTTATATGGGGACCATACCAAAATATGGACCGATACTCACAATTTTTGGCACACGTATTTGTGGTCCTACAGTACCTCTAGATTTCCAATTTCAGGTAAATTGAATAAAAACTGCGGTTTCTATAAGCCCAAGAAGTAAAATCGGGAGATCGGTCTATATGGGGGCTATACCAAAACATGGACCGATACTCACCATTTTTGGCACACCTCTTTATGGTCATAAAATACCTCTAGATTTCAAATTTCAGGCAAATTGGATAAAAACTACGATTTCTATAAGCCCAAGACCCCAAATCGGGAGGTCGGTTTATATGGGGACTATATCAAAACCTGGACCGATATAGCCCATCTTCGAACTTGACCTGCCTGCAGACAAAATACGAGTTTGTGCAAAATTTCAGCACGATTGCTTCATTATTGAAGACTGTAGCGTGATTACAACAGACAGACAGACAGACCGACAGACGGACATAGTTATATCGTCTTAGAATTTCTCCCTGATCAAGAATATATATACTTTATATAGTCGGAAATCGATATTTCGATGTGTTACGAACGGAATGACAAACTTATTATACCCCCGTCACCATTCTATGGTGGTGGGTATAAAAAGATGGGAAACATTTAAATCTGAAGCAATTTTAAGGAAACTTTGCAAAAGTTTATTTATGATTTATCGCTCGATATATATGTATTAGAAGTTTAGGAAAATTAGAGTCATTTTTACAACTTTTCGACTAAGCAGTGGCGATTTTACAAGGAAAATGTTGGTATTTTGACCACGCATAGTTACAATGCTAATTCTACTCTCTGTGCAAAATTTCAACTAAATCGGAGTTAAAAATTGGCCTCTGTGGTCATATGAGTGTAAATCGGGCGAAAGCTATATATGTCTAAATCTGAACCGATTTCAATCAAATTTGGCACGCATAGCTACAATGCTAATTCTACTCCCTGTGCAAAATTTCAACTAAATCGGAGCAAAAAATTGGCCTCTGTGGTCATATGAGTGTAAATCGGGCGAAAGCTATATATGGGAGATATATCCAAATCTGAACCGATTTCACCCAAATTTGGCACGCATAGTTACAATGCTAATTCTACTCCCTGTGCAAAATTTCAACTAAATAAGAGTTAAAAATAGGCCTCTGTGGGCAAATGAGTGTAAATCGGGCGAAAGCTATATATGGGAGCTATACCTAAATCTGAACCGATTTGGCTGATATATTGCAAATTTTTCGAAACCCATAAAATATTCGGATGTACGGAATTTGAGGAAGATCGGTTGATATACACGCCAATTATGACCAGATCGGTGAAAAATATATATGGCAGCTATATCTAAATCTGAACCGATTTTTTCAAAAATCAATAGGGATCGTCTTTGAGCCGAAACAGGACCCTATACCAAATTTTAGGACAATCGGACTAAAACTGCGAGCTGTACTTTGCACACAAAAATACATCAACAGACAGACAGACGGACAGACAGACAGACAGACGGAATCGACTCAGAATTTAATTCTAAGCCGATCCGTATACTAAAAGGTTGGTCTATGATTACTCCTTCTTGGCGTTACATACAAATGCACAAACTTATTATACCCTGTACCACAGTAGTGGTGAAGGGTATAAACATTATTTGTTAGTAGTTGAATTTTATTACTTTTCCACAGCCCAATGAAATTTTCGTTTTTTTAAGTATGTCTCAAATATTTTATGAACTAAACTTGAGTATAAAGTTCGATTAGCGTACACATAAGTTCAATATGAACTAAAGCAAATGAAAATTTTCGTACGATTCCCAAAAATAGTAAGAATGAACTACTGTTTGTTTAAAATGGTAATGATTTGGCGCCAATGATTTTCTTCTCAACTTTTAGTTATTATTTTCTTCTATGAGATTATGTAATTTCGTGAACTTCAGTTAAAAAGCACAACAGGGCATTAAAATTTCCTGGTTTTAATAACGCTTTGTGGAAATCTCAAAATGTGGAGTAAAATTTAGTTCAATTTTCGTGCGAGGTAGTTCATTCTTCCTATAAAACAGTTCACTTTTTTTTTCAGTGTATAAGACGATTTTACCATAATGCTCAAAACTGCAAATAGAAAAACAAGCATATACGGCCGTAAGTTCGGCCAGGCCGAATCTTATGTACCCTCCACCATGGATTGCGTAGAAACTTCTACTAAAGATTGTGATTGTGGTAATGCTTACCGTTAGCCAGATATCTTAAAGCTTCTTAACACCGTCTTCTAAATTGTAAGTTAGTCCATTTGTAGTATATATTATGCAAAACAAGTATATACGGCCGTAAGTTCGGCCAGGCCGAATCTTATGTACCCTCCACCATGGATTGCGCAGTAACTTCTACTAAAGACGGTCATTCACAATTAAATTACTTGGGTTGCTGCCGATGTCAAGGCATCTTAAAACTTCTTAGCATCATCTTCTAAATTGTAACTTAGTCCATGCGGGATATATAGTAGACAAAAGAGAGGTCGATTAAATATGTATATATTCAGTTCTTGACCGCTATATATAGGGAAGAAATAATTACGAACTGATATGAACTTTTGTGCGGTAACTATAGAGTCAGAATTGGAATATGGGGGTCGCTTTATATGGGGGCTATATACAATTATGAACACCAGCCTACCAAAAATGGCAGATTTTTTACTGTTTGGTGGAATTCTTGATGGTTTTGTAAGATTTTGCAAGATATTCCTCTTCAACTATGAAATGCTTCATAAATTTTCTATACAATTAACATTTTTGACAAAAGTTTCTACAGAAATAAAATTCTGACAAAAGTTTCTTTAGAAATAAAATGTAGACAAAATTTTCTATAGAAGTAAATTTTTGACAAAATTTTCTATAGAAATATAAAACTTTTGGGAGCTATATATAATATAGATCGATACGGACCAATTTTGGCATGGTTGTTATCGGCCATACACTAGCGAAATGTACAAAAATTCAACCGGATCGGATGAATTTTGCTCCTCCAAGAGGCTCGGGAGGTCAAATCTGGGGAACGGTTTATATAAGGGCTATATATAATTATGGACCGATATGGTCCAATTCAGATATGGTTGCTAGAGACCATTTACCAATATTATGTTCCATGAATGAAACTTGCTTCTCTTAAAGGCTCCGCAAGCCAAATCTGGGGATCGGTTTATAGGGGGGCTATATATAATTATGGACCGATGTGGACCAATTTTAGCAAGGTTGTTAGAAGCCATATACCAACACAATGTACCAAATTTCAGACGGATCGGATGAAATTTGCTTCTCTTTGAGGCTCCGCAAGCCAAATCTGTGGATCAGTTTATATGGGGGCTATAAAATTATGGACCGATGTGGACCAATTTTTGCATGGTTGTTAGAGACAATATACCAACACCATGTGCCAAATTTCAGCCAGATCGGATGAAATATGCTTCTCTTAGAGGATCCTCAAGCCAATTCTGGGGATCAGTTTATATGGGGGCTATATATAATTATGGACCGATGTGGACCAATTTTTTCATGGTTGTTAGAGACCATATACCAAAACCATGTACCAAATTTCAGCAAGATCGGATGAAATTTGCTTCTCTTTGAGGCTCCGCAAGCCAAATCTGGGGGTCCGTTTATATGGGGGCTATAGTTAGTTGTTAGAATGAAAACCTCATTTTCTTTCAAATATATATTTCAATTTCGTTTATTTTCTTAAAATATAGATTAATACAAACTAAATATAATATTAGAAAGACCTTAAAATTCTATCAATTTATAAAACAAAAAATGTTTTTAAGGGCGTGACCACAGTGAAAATGACCCAAAACTAAATATTTTAATTCAATAATTTAGTGGAAAATCCTTTTTGTTTAATGACTGATTTTAAGCGTCATGGCATGGATTCTACCAATTTTGTTGTGTAAGAAGGGCTTATTTTTTGCCATTCTTCCACTAATGCTCTCTTCAAGTCTTCCTTGCAGGATATATGATATTTTCGAATTTCCACTTCAAGTTTATACCACAAATTGTCTATTATATTTAAGTCCGGAGACTGGGCTGGAGTTTTTATGACATGCGGACAATTATAAAGCAGCCACTCTTTTACAACATGAGCTGTATGTTTTGGGTCGTTGTCTTGGTAAAAATGAAATCAGCTACCAATGCCCAGCTTTTCCGCACTTTGCTTCAAATTATCTTTCAAAATAGACTGATATTGCATCTTGTCCATGTTGCCTTCAATAAAAATGAGATTTCCAACACCCGCAGCAGAGCAAGAACCCAAAACCATCACATGCCCTCCGCCGTGTTTAAAAGTTGGCCGTAAATGCTTTGGGTGCAGTTCTTCGTTTGCTTTTCTCCACACATTTCTTCTACCATCTGACCCAAAAAGGTTGAATTTCGACTCATCTACGAATAGAACATCTTTCCAAAACGAAAATTCCTTTGCTGTATACGCATGGGCAAATAGTAATCGGTCTCTCTTATTCTTAGCACGAAAGGTTTCTTTCTTGCAATTCGTCCATGTAATCCTGATCTGTGGAGAACTATTCTGATGGTTTCTGCATGGCAATTCACTTGGAGATGTTTGGCCACCAAATCTCGAATATTTGGAGCACTTAGTTTGGGGTTAGATCGACATTTATTTACTATCCATCGTTCATCTCTGTCAGAAAACTGGATCTCGGCTTTTTTGAACTGGATCTCGGCTTATCAATGATCCGATTTTCATCGGTATACCTTTTAATTATATTTTTAATGGTTCCACGAGGGACTTGAACCATTTCTGCAATTCCCCTTTGAATTAAGCCGTTTTTAAAATGATTTATTATTAAATTTCGCATCTCAATCGAAGTATGAGGTCCCATTTTTCGATTGTTTTATCTTTTTTTTAAGAAAATTTTAATCGACCACTTTGTTGCCGGTTTGCACTTTTTATATTCTAAGAACATTGTAATGTAAGGTGTGTTTTACTAAAAGCTTCCTTATTAAATAAAGCCCGCCTAGGGCTTGGGCATTAGAGGGTTAACTACACAGGAAGTTCTTTTAAATCAATTTTTTGTAACTTGGTTTTTTCATACTTTTAATGGGTAATTTAACTTTTTTGTTTCAAATAGCTTAAAAACTGAGTAAGAATTCATAAAATGGTATAAATCATTTAAATTTTTCGAAAAAAAAAAATGCAAAACCCAATCTGAAAAAATTGTGAATTTTTGAAAATATTTGAGGTCAAACGTTTCCGACAACCGTTAGAATCCCTTAACAATTATAAAAAATTATAAAAATTATTTATTTGACAAAATATCACTGAATTTTTTAATTTACATCCAAAACATTGAATGCGGATCACACCTAAAGAAGTGATGCAAATTCAGTGCAACGGCTGTTGAATCGGATCGGATAAATTTTGCTCCTCCCGAAGGTCAAATCTGTTGATCGGTTTATATGGGGGCTATACGTCAAATTGTTCCGATATGTCCCATTTGCAATACCATCCGACCTACATCAATAACAACTACTTATGCCAAGTTTTAGCTTGTTTCGTTCAGAAGTCATTTCAACGCACGGACGTACGAACGGAAATGCTCAGATTTTCTCCACGATCGAGAATATTTATACTTTATGGGGTCTGAGCCCAATATTTCGATGTGTTTTAGAGGGAATGACAAAGTTAATATATTCCTGCTCACCAACATAAAACGCTTAAGAGTTAAATTCAATTACAATTTTAGTGACACTGGGGATGTTAAGAGTTTAATAACACTCTCGATTTTAATAATGCTCATGTTTTCAGACACTTTGGTAAGGTAAATTAACCATAAAATTATTCGTCAGTCACGATATTTTTCTTGAGTCACGGTATTTTTCGTGAGTTACGACTTTTTCGTGCGTGAGTGTGCGTGAGTGTGCGTGAGTACTTATTTTCGTTTCGTAAGTGTGCGTGAGCGTGAGTCCTACCAAAAAATATCGTGCGTGAGTGTGCATGAGTATGATTTTACAGTCGTGAGTGTACGTGAGCGTGAGTAAACTATTACTCACGTGCACACCTCTAATATATGGTCTCTAACAACCATGCAAAACTTTATTTATGTCGGTCCATAATTATATATCGCCCCCATACAAACCGATCCCCAGATTTGACCTCCGGAGCCTTTTGGAGCAGCAAAGTTCATCCGATTCGGTTGAAATTTGGTAAGTTTTGGAAGGTTATGGCCGCTAAAAACCATGCCATAAAATTTTCACAAAATTTTCTATAGAAATAAAATTTGGGTAGATTATTTTTGGCTCGAGTGACAACCATAATTATGAACCGATATGGACCAATTTTTGTGTGATTGGATATCGGCTATATATAACTATAGACCGATATGGACCAATTTTGGTATGGTTGTTAGCGGATCCGGAGGTCAAATCTGGAGAACGGGTTATATGGGTGCTATATATAATTATGGACCGATATGGACCAATTTTGGCACGTTTGTTAGATACCATATACTAACACCATGTTCCAAATTTCAACCGGATCGCATGAAATTTACTTCTCTTAGAGCCTCCGCAAGCCAAATCTGGGGATCGGTTTATATGGGGGCTATATATAATTATAGACCGATGTGGACCAATTTTTGCATGGTTGGTAGAGACCGTATACGAACATGATGTACCAAATTTCAGCAACATCGGATGAAACTTGCTTCTCTTTGAGGCTCCGCAATCCAAATCTGGGGATCGATTTATATGGGGGCTATATATAATTATGGACCGAAGTGGACCAATTTTTGCATGGTTGGTAGAGACGGTATACAAACATCATGTACCAAATTTCAGCAACATCGGATAAAATTTGCTTCTCTTTGAGGCTCCGCAATCCAAATCTGTTGATCGATTTATATGGGGGCTATATATAATTATGGACCGATGTGGACCAATTTTTGCATGGTTGGTAGAGACCGTATACCAACTCCGTGTACCAAATTTCAGCCGGATCGGAAGAAATATGATTTTCTTAGAGGCTCAGCAAGCCAAATCTGAGGGTCCGTTTATATGGGGGCTGTACGTAAAAGAGGACCGATGTGGACCAATTTTTTCATGGTTGTTAGAGACCATATACCAACTCCATGTACCAAATTTCAGCCGGATCGGATGAAATATGATTTTCTTAGAGGCTCAGCAAGCCAAATCTGAGGGTCCGTTTATATTTGGGGGTTGTACGTAAAAGTGGACCGATATGGCCCATTTTCAATACCGTCCGACCTACATCAATAGCAACTACTAGTGCCAAGTTTTAAGTCGATAGCTTGTTTCGTTCGGAAGTTAGCGTGATTTCAACAGACGGACGGACGGACATGCTTAGATCGACCCAGAATTTCACCACGACCCAGAATATATACATATACTTTATAGGATCTTAGAGCAATATTTCGATGTGTTACAAACGGAATGACAAATTTAATATACCTCCATCCTATGGTGGAGGGTATTAAATTATGTTTGAGTTAGGACAAAAAAGAAAAAATGCCAATGTGTACTTATTATTTTGACCACAGGTGTATTTAATCGATTTTTTTGTCTAATATATACCCCGAGTGGACTAAGATACAATTTAGAAGAATTTTAAGATACCTTGCCATGGGTAAGTAACATATTACCACAACCCAAGTATTCGATTGTGGATGACAATTTTTAGTAGAAGTTTCTACGCAATCCATGGTGGAGGGTACATACAATTCGGTCTGGCCGAACCTACGGCCGTATATTCTTGTTATATATTAAATATTTAAACTGTCATCGGTGATTGTTATTATCACTTGATCACATATTTTAATGATTGAAGCAACAAAAAAATTCTATCGATATTCTTAAAATCTTTCAATCAAAAATATTTCGAAATTTATTACTTTTCCTTCGGTAACATTGCACGGTGACTAAATCAACTCAGCAATATGTTAAATGGACAAATTCTAACCACGGCCTATCCGAAAAGGAATTGGCATAAATATGCTGGTGTTCGTTTCTTGGGGAAATTATTTATAATATTTCATTTTTCCAAGAGGAAAAATTGAACATGAAAAAATTACAATTTAAATTAATCAACATGGCATTTCATTTACATGACGGAGGGTTGCTCTCACAGTGCAAATGGTGGAAGCAAAGGCATGGCCTACGTACTAAGTCTACCACAACTCTTGAATGATCGACTAAAGATAAGAAAAAGTGATGTTGTTTTTAGAAATTCATAAAAGAGTCTATCCAATAGGAGAAAACTTGTAGCTCAATTGCAAACCGGACATTCAAAATATGGGTGGACATTTTCGCTTACTCCGTTAGCCTATGGTGTTTTCTTTTTTTTTGGCAAAAGTACTAGGATTTATGTGACATTTTTCCTTTTTTTTTCCTCCGCTCAGCAAAACTCTTGTTGTTTTCTCCTCTAGGGTCTATGGCAAAGTTGATCCATCAAACTGTATATTGGCCTACGGCAAAAAGACCTCAACAACATGGCGTTTAATTGCCAGAGTAAACACGCATTTTTAAGCCATTAATCGCACTCAGTTGAAATTTTTATTACTTTCAAAATGAAGCAAAAATATTCCTATGAATAAAACAAAGAATAAAAAAGCAATAATAAAATAAAAATTAAAGAAAAATAAAACATGAGAATGGAAAACAAGTTGGGGTTGTAATACAAGCAGGTCTATGCAATGGCCGGTTCTTGTGGATGGCCGCATCATTATCGACACCATCTACTAGCCGGGCATTTTATCCAGCCATCCAGCCAACCAAGTAAACGAAAAGTAGGCACTTTGCAGGAACACTCCATTTTAGTTTCGATGAAATTACGCTGTTTTATGTAATACATTTTTAATTGTGAACAACATTTGATTAATATCGTATTCGTCGACGTCGTCCACATACTATATCCTCATTATAAATGGACTTGTTCACCACCAGAAGGAGCCCGTCATTTACAGTCCCCATATTTGTATTTTGGTTAACATTTTGATTAGATTTCTACCAAATGAAAAAATGTCTTCGACAGGCCAACATCATATGGGAACATTAAATTGAATGCATTGCATAGAATGGTGCAGTGGAAGATTCCTCCATTAATTGAGTCCAGACTAGACTTAAGACATTATTGTTGTTCATTTCCTCCATTCAGCGTAAAATTTACCATTATAGAATGATTGTAGCATACAACCACATTAATTTAACACTATAAAGTGTAATTGAAGATCTTAATTAAATGTATTTGCTAGTACTCAACAAGTTGTTCTCTTTTCGTAGGGAATAGCCCAGTAAGCTTGGCCATTTATTTTTTGCATTTAGCCACAAAATTTTCATTTAGCATTTTGTTTTTAACTTTTTATACCCTAGGCTACACCGTGGAACAGGGTATTATAAGTTAGGGTATATGTTGCAACACCCAAATATCTCAGGGCCGGCTCTTGAGCACAGTTGCCACACTGTAGAAATAGAAGTTTTACAAAATTTTCAATAGAAATAAAAATTTGACAAAAATTTCTATAGAAATAAAATTTGTAAAAAATTTCTGTAGAAGTAAAATTTGACAAAAGTTTCTAAGAAATAAACTTTTGACAAAATTTTCTATTGAAACACACTTTTGACAAAATTTTATATTGAAATAAAATCTTGACAAAATTTTCTATACAAATTAAAAATGTTGTGAACATTTTTATACAAAATAAAATTTTGCCAAAATTTCTGTAGAAATAAAATTATGTCAACATTTTCTATAGAAATAAAATTTTGACAATTTTTTCTATGGAAATAAACGTTTGATAAAATTTTAATTTGACAAAATTTTCAATAGAAATAAAATTTCGACAAAATTTTCTATAGAAATAAAATTTGGCAAAATTTTCTATTCAAATTAAAAATGTTGACAAAGTTTTCTATAAAAAATAAAATTGTGACAAAATTTTTTGTAGAAATAAAATTATGACAAAATTTTCTTTAGAAATAAAATTTTGGCAAAATTTTCTTTAGAAATAAAATTTTGGCTAAATTTTCTTTAGAAATAAAATTTTTAAAAAATTTTGTATAGAAATCAAATTTTGACAAAATTTTCTATTCAAATTAAAAAATTTTGACTAAGATTTCTGTACAAAATGAAATTGTGAAAAAACTTTTTTTAAAAATAAAATTATGAAAAATTTTCTGTAGAAATAAAATTTGGTAAAATTATCTATAAAAATGAACTTTTGATCAAATTATAGAAATAAAATGTTGACAAAATTTTCTGTAGAAAAAAATGTTGACAACATTTTCTGTAGAAAAAAAATTTAACAAAATTTTCTGTACAAATTAAAAATGTTGAGAAAATTTTCTCAACAAATTTCAAATTTTGTAATTTTTTTTTGTAGAAATAAAATTATTACAAATTTTTTTGTACAAATAAAAATCACATAGAAATAAAATTTTGATAAAATTTTTTATTCAAATTAAAAATGTTGACAAAGTTTTCTAAACAAAATAAAATGTTGAGACATTTTTTTGTAGAAATCAAATTATGACAAAATTTTCTGTAGAAATAAAATCTTGAGAAAATTTTGTGTAGAAATAAAATTTTGATAAAATTTTCTGTAGAAATAAAATTTTGAAAATTTTTCTGTAGAAATAAAATTTGGTAAAATTATCTATAAAGTTAAAATTTTGATCAAATTTTCTATAGAAATAAAAATTTGACAAAATTCTTTTTAGAAAAAGTTTTGACAACATTTTCTATAGAAATAAAATTTTGACAAAATTTTCTGTAGAAAAAAATGTTGACAACATTTTCTATAGAATTAAAATTTTAACAAAAATTTTTATACAAATTAAAAATGTTGACAACATTTTCTATACAAATCAAAATTTTGTCAAAATTTTTTTTGTAGAAATAAAATTATGACAAAATTTTTTGTACAAATAAAATTTTGAGAAAATTTTCTATAGAAATAAAATTTTGGGAACATTTTACATAGCAATCAAATTTTGATAAAATTTTTTATTCAAATTAAAAATGTTGACAATATTTTCTAAACAATATAAAATTTTTATAAACAAAATAAAATGTTGACATATTTTTTTGTAGAATTTAAATTATGACAAAATTTTCTATAGAAATCAAGTTTTGACCAAATTTTCTATTCAAATTAAAAATGTTGACTAAGTTTTCTATAAAAAAGAAAATTGTGACAAAATTTTCTGTAGAAATAAAATTTTGAAAAATTGTCTGCAGAAATAAAATTTTCTATAGAAATAAAATTTTGACAAAATGCTTTAAAGAAAAAATTTTGACAACATTGTATAGAAATAAAATTTTTACAAAATTTTCTGTTGAAAAAAATTTTGACAACATTTTCTATAGAAATAAAATTTTAACAAAATTTTCTATACAAATTAAAAATGTTGACAAAATTCTCTATACAAATCAAAATTTTGTCAAAATTTTTTTATAGAAATAAAATTATGACTTAAGTTTTTGTACAAATAAAATTTTTAGAAAATTTTCTGTAGAAGTAAAATTTTTTATATAGAAATCAAATATTGATAAAATTTTCTATTCAAATTAAAAATGTTGACAAAGTTTTCTAAACAAAATAAAATTGTGACAAGTTTTTTTGTGGAAATCAAAATTTTCTTTAGGAATAAACTTTTGAGAAATTTTCTGTAGAAATAAAATTTTTATAAAATTATCTGTAGAAAAAAAAATTCTTTAGAAATAACATTTTGACAAAATTTTTTTCTAGAAAAAATGTTGACAACATTTTCTATAAATAAAATTTTGACAAAATTTTCTGTAGAAAAAAATTTTGACAACTCTATAGAAATAACATTTTAACAAAATTTTCTACACAAATTAAAAATGTAGACAAAGTTTTTGATACAAATTAAAAATGTTGACCAAATTTTCTATAAAAATTAAAATTTTGTCGAAATTTTTTTCTAGAAATAAAATTGTGACAAAATTTTTTGTACAAATAAAATTTTGACAAAATTTTCTATAGAAATCAAATTTTGACAAAATTTTCTATAGAAATCAAATTTTGACGAAATTTTCTATTCAAATTAAAAATGTTGACTAAGTGTTCTATACAAACTAACATTTTGAAAAATTTTCTGCAGAAATAAAATTTGGTAAAATTATCTATAGAAATAAAATGTTGATCAAATTTTTTATAAAAATAAAATTTTGACAAAATTCTTTATAGAATTTTGACAAAATTTTCTATAGAAATAAAATTTTGACAAAATTTTCTGTTGAAAAAAATGTTGACAGCATTAACTGCAGAAATAAAATTTAAAAAAAAAAATATATACAAATTAAAAATGATGACAAAATATTCTATAGAAATTAAAATTTTGTCACTTTTTTTTTTTTGATAGAAATAAAATTATTATATTTCATGTTAGCCTGATACCGAAACATGTTCCTTAATTTATATCTGTCCATAAGGCTTGAAAAATAATTGTATAATTAGAAATAAAATTATGACAAAATTTTTTGTTTAAAATTTTGTAATTTTTTTTTTGTAGAAATAAAATTATGTCAACATTTTTTGTAGAAATAAAATTTTGAGAAAATTTTCTGTCGAAGTAAATTTTTTTTTTTAAATTTTGACAAAGTTTTCTAAACAAAATAAAATTGTGACAAAATTTTTTCTAAAAAAAATTTTTACAACATTTTCTATAGAAATAAAATTTTGACAAAATTTTCTGTAGAAAACAGTTTTGACAACTCTATAGAAATAACATTTTAACAAAATTTCCTACACAAATTAAAAATGTAGACAAAGTTTTCGATACAAATTAAAAATGTTGACCAAATTTTCTATACAAATTAAATTTTTTTCTAGAGATAAAATTGTGACAAAATTTTTTGTACAAACAAAATTTTGACAAACTTTTCTATAGAAATCAAATTTTGACAAAATTTTCTATAGAAATCAAATTTTGACCAAATTTTCTATTCAAATTAAAAATGTTGACTAAGTTTTCCATAAAAAATAAAATTTTGAAAAATTTTCTGCAGAAATAAAATTTGGTAAAATTACCTATAGAAATAAAATGTTGATCAAATTTTTTATAGAAAAAAACTTTTGACAAAATTCTTTATAGAAAAAATTTTGACAACATTTTCTATAGAAATAAAATTTTGACAAAATTTTCTGTTGAAAAAAATATTGACAGCATTAACTACAAAAATAAAATTAAAAAATATATATACAAATTAAAAATGATGACAAAATATTCTATAGAAATTAAAATTTTGACAAATTATGACATTTTTTGTAGAAATAAAATTTTGAGAAAATTTTCTGTCAAAGTAATTTTTTTTTTAAATGTTGACAAAGTTTTCTAAACAAAATAAAATTGTGACAACATTTTTTGTAGAAATAAAATTTTGTCAACATTTTCTATTGAAATAAAATTTTGACAAATTTTTCTGTAGAAATAAAATTTGGTAAAATTATCTATAGAAATAAAATTTTAAGAAAATTAATTTCGTCAAAAATTTTTTGTAGAAAAAAAAATTGTACAAAGTTTTGTGTAGAAATACAATTTTGAGAACATTTTATCTATAGAAACAAAATTTTGACAAAATTTGATCAACATTTTTTATAGACAAAAATTTTTGTCAACATTTTCTATAGAAATATAATTTGTTATTGTTGTTTTTGATCTCAACTTAAAGCCATGCATTGACTAAACTACAAGTGTAGCTTAACCAAAAGAGGTAAAGTATGCTTGTCAAATTTATTTGGGCAAAGCCCTATAGACTGCAAGATGGTTGGATGTACAGCTGTTTCGGAATTACCACATTCCTCATCAGCATCCTCTATTTGCAGCAAAAATATCAACCAATTATCAGAATAAATTCGGGTAATTCACTCAACCGAAAGTGAATTACACTTGAACCTTCCGAAAAAGAGGTTTGATAGTCGGCTACTACTTAAACAAATTTGCAAGCATATCTCTTTTCCTTTGTCAAACTCAAATCATCGATTTGAATATAGTTGACTGGGTTTGTTTTTGAGCGTGATTCCTCTATCTTCATTCGTTTTGTTTGTTATTGTTGGCTTCTCTTCAATCGTTATTATTGTTTTTGATCTCATCTTAAAGCCATGCATTGACTAAACTACAAGTGTAGCTAAACTACAAGTGTAGCGTTTTCGATAGAAATAAAATTTTGACAAAATTTTCTATTCAAATTAAAAATGTCAACAATGTTTTCTATAAAAAATAAAATTGTGACAAAGTTTTTTGTAGAAATAAAATTTTGGTAAAATTGTTTATACACAGGAAAAAGTGAATACTTAAATCATATACAAAAATTGTGATTTCAATTATATTTGTATTTGTTTTTCAGCTTATTACTAAAATCGTAAATCCAATTACTTGTCATAAAATTAAGCTTGTCATAAAATTATTTTCCAATGAAGGAATATTTGTGTTGAGTGTAAAGGTAATTGAAATTTGTCAAAATATCCGAAGGATATAGTACTCAATCCAAATACATTAGTGTTTGAAGTTATAAGGCTTTTTCAATTACAGTCGTATTTGAACTGAGTACAATGCTTATAGAATTTTGTAACATGTACAATTACTATCGCATTTGTGTTTATTACAATAGTAATCAATACAATCTGTGTGCTATATAATCTATATGGGTTTAAGAAAAGTATACAAATACACTATGAAAAAAGGTTTAATGCATTTTATTATAAAAAAAATCTAAAAATATATATGTATATTGTAAGAAAAATACAGAATATTCACCATAAACGACATATTTAAAAGGCTCACTCACAAAGCAGAAACAGTTTTTGGAATTATTAGTACCACCTGCAGGAACTGGGTTTCCCAAATCTTCTTCATTTCTTTGCGATTTGTTTCATCATATTCCTCTTCTGTAATACAAACCTCAATACACTTCAACGTTTCAAAAAGATTTAAAAGTTTTATATGATTTTTCCTTCTGTTTGTGGGAAGAATTGAAGCACCAACTCCCCGTTTTCGAAGCAAGCATATTTTCCTCTAGGCCACGTATTTTTGACAGTCGGCTTATATCCATTTATAGAGCAGTTTTACGTGTATAAACAAAATAGAAAGAATGTAATGGTATTCAAAACTTTTTTCCCCAGCTTTTTAATGTCCCATGCAGAATGTGTGTAAGTTTATTTCGTTTTTACGAAGAGAATTCTTTCAGTGTAGTTTCCACAAAAAAATTTCTATAGAAATCAAATTTTGAGAAAATTTTCTATACACACAAAAAAATTATTCTTTCCTCCCAAACGAAATTTTAGACAAACAAAGTTCGTTTCTCATTTGCTTTTCGCTGTAAGGAAGTGTATTTGGAAGAAAAGTATACACTTATTGTGATAAACGTTTATTCTTTTCCAGGATGTAAAAACAATTTCATAAAGACTAGCTCAAAAAAAAAACATTATTTTCTTGCTAATTGCATTGTCCCTCACATCTTTCTCACATTCACGAGGATTTTTAGTTCTTAACACCTTTTCCTGTAATACCAACAATGTAGAAGAAATTATACGATTTTATAAATTTTTACAATTTTTTTACCATTCGCCAGGACGATCCCTGCTTTGACCAAAGTTTTTATACCCTCCATCATAGGATGGGGGTATATTAACTTTGTCATTCCGTTTGTAACACATCGAAATATTGCTCTAAGACCCCATAAAGTATATATATTCTAGGTCGTGGTGAAATTTTGAGTCGATCTAAGCATGTCCGTCCGTCCGTCCGTCCGTCCGTCCGTCCGTCCGTCTGTTGAAATCACGCTAACTTCCGAACGAAACAAGCTATCGACTTGAAACTTGGCACAAGTAGTTGTTATCGATGTAGGTCGGATGGTATTGAAAATGGGTCACATCGGTCCACTTTTACGTATAGCCCCCATATAAAGGGACCCTCAGATTTGGCTTGTGGAGCCTCTAACAGAAGCATATTTCATCCGATCCGGCTGAAATTTGGTACATGGTGTTGGTATATAGTCTCTAACAACCATGCAAAAATTGGTCCACATCGGTCCATAATTATATATAGCCCCCTTATAAACCGATCCCCAGATTTGGCTTGCGGAGCCTAAAAGAGAAGAAAAATTCATCCGATCCGGCTGAAATTTGGTACATGGTGTTGGTATATGGTCTCTAACAACCATGCAAAAATTGGTCAACATCGGTCCATAATTATATATAGCCCCCATATAAACCGATCCCCAGATTTGGCTTGCGGAGTCTAAAAGAGAAGCAAATTTCATCCGATCCGGCTGAAATTTGGTATATGGTGTTGGTATATGGTCTCTAACAACCACGCAAAAATTGGTCCACATCGCTTCATAATTATATATAGCCCCCATATAAACCGATCCCCAGATTTGGCTTGCGAAGTCTCCAAGAGAAGCAAATTTCATCCAAGCCGGTTGTAATTTGGAACATGGTGTTAGTATATGATCTTTAACAACCGTGCCAGAATTGGTCCATATCGGTCCATAATTATATATAGCCCCCATATAAAACGTTCTCCAGATTTGACCTTCGGAGCCTCTTGGAGGAGCAACATTCATCCGATCCGGTTCAAATTAGGAACGTGGTGTTAGTATATGGTCGCTAACAACCATACCAAAATTGGTCCAATCACACAAAAATTGGTCCATATCGGTTCATAATCATGGTTGCCACTAGAGCCAAAAATAATCTACCAAAATTTTATTTCTATAGAAAATTTTGTCAAAATGTTATTTCTATAGAAAATTTTGTCAAAATTTTATTTCTAGAGAAAATTTTGTTAAAATTGTATTCGATTCATAATAAAATTTTCATCATTTTCAAAATTTTATTTCTATAGAAAATTTTGTCAAAATTTTATTTCTATAGAAAATTTTGTTCAAATTTTATTCGGTTCATAATCATGGTTGCCAGTCGAGCCACAAATAATCTACCAAGATTTTATTTCTATAGAAAATTTTGTCAAAAGTTTATTTCTATAGAAAATTTTGTTCAAATTTTATTCGGTTCATAATCATGGTTGCCAGTCGAGCCACAAATAATCTACCAAGATTTTATTTCTATAGAAAATTTTGTCAAAAGTTTATTTCTATAGAAAATTTTGTTAAAATTTTATTTCTGTAGAAATTTTCTTTCTATAGAATATTTTGTCAAAATTTTTATTTCTATAGAAAATTTTGTGAAAATTTTATTTCTATAGAAAATTTTGTTAAAATTTTATTTCTGTAGAAAATTTTGTCAAAATGTTATGTCTACTTTGTCAAACTGAATTATATACGTATTGGATCGATCTTTTTTGATTTAATATATACCACGTATGGACTTACATACAATTTAGAAGATGGTATTAGGAGGTTTTAAGATACCTTGCCATCGGCAAGCGTTACCGCAACTTAAGTAATTCGATTGTGGATGGCAGTGTTTAGAAGAAGTTTCTACGCAATCCATGATGGAGGGTACATAAGCTTCGGCCTGGCCGAACTTACGGCCGTATATACTTGTTTTTTTTGTTTTTATACCCTCCACCATAGGATGGGGGTATATTAACTTTGTCATTCGGTTTGTAACACATCGAAATATTGCTCTAAGACCCCATAAAGTATATATATTCTGGGTCGTGGTGAAATTCTGAGTCGATCTGAGCATGTCCGTCCGCCCGTCAGTCCGTCTGTTGAAATCACGCTAACTTCCGAACGAAACAAGCTCTCGACTTGAATCTTGGCACAAGTAATTGTTATTGATGTAGGTGCAAATGGGCCATATCGGTCCACTTTTACGTATAGCCCCCATATAAACGGACCCCCAAATTTGGCTTGCGATTGCTCTAAGAGAAGCAAATTTCATCCGATCCGGCTGAAATTTGGTACATGATGTTAGTATATGGTCTCTAACAACCGTGCAAAAATTGGTCCATATCGGTCCACTTTTACGTATAGCCCCCATATAAACGGACCCCCAAATTTGGCTTGCGATTGCTCTAAAAGAAGCACATTTCATCCGATCCGGCTGAAATTTGGTACATGGTGTTAGTATATGGTCTCTAACAACCATGCAGAAATTGGTCCATATCGGTCCACTTTTACGTATAGCCCTCATATAAACGGACCCCCAAATTTGGCTTGCGATTGCTCTAGGAGAGGCAAATTTCATCCGATCCGGCTGAAATTTGGTACATGATGTTAGTATATGATCTCTAACAACCATGCAAAAATCGGTCCATAATTATATATAGCCCCCATATAAACCGATCCCCCGATTTGGCTTGCGGAGCCTCTAAGAGAAGCAAATTTAATCCGATCCGGCTGAAATTTGGTACATGGTGTTGGTATATGTTCTCTAATGGCAACGCAAAAATTGGTCCACATCGACCCATAATTATATATAGCCACCATATAAGCCGATCCCCAGATTTGTCATCCGGAGCCTCTTGGAGGAGTAAAATTCATCCGATCCCAAGGCCGTAGCCAGGATTTTAATTCGGGGGGGGGGGGGGGGGGGGGGTTCAACTTTAAAAAAAAATATTCATATAATCTCATGTGTAGAAAATGTTATTTATGCATAGGTATGTATACAATATTTTTATACCCACCACCATAGAATTGTGACGGGGGTATAATAAGTTTGTCATTCCGTTTGTAACTCATCGAAATATCGATTTCCGACTATATAATGTATATATATTCTTGATAAGGGGAAACTCTAAGACGATATAACGATGTCCGTCTGTCTGTCTGTTGTAACCACGCTACAGTCTTCAATAATGAAGCAATCGTACTGAAATTTTGCACAAACTCGTCTTTTGTCTGCAGGCAGGTCAAGTTCGAAGATGGGCTATATCGGTCCAGGTTTTGATATAGTCCCCATATAAACCGACCCCCCGATTTGGGGTCTTGGGCTTATAGAAATCGTAGTTTTTATCCAATTTGCCTGAAATTTGAAACCTAGAGGTATTTTATGACCATAAAGAGTTGTGCCAAATATGGTGATTATCGGTCCATGTTTTGGTATAGCCCCCATATAGACCGATCTCCCGAAACCGGCTTATAGAAACCGCAGTTTTTATTCAATTTACCTGCAATTGGAAATCTAGAGATATTGTAGGACCACAAATACGTGTGCCAAAAATTGTGAGTATCGATCCATATTTTGGTATAGCCCCCATATAGACCGATCTCCCGATTTTACTTCTTGGGATTATAGAAACCGCAGTTTTTATTCAATTTACCTGAAATTGGAAATCTAGAGGTATTGTAGGACCACAAATACGTGTGCCAAAAATTGTGAGTATCGGTCCATGTTTTGGTATGGTCCCCATATAAAACGACCTCCCGATTTGGGGTCTTGGGCTTATAGAAACCGTAGTTTTTATCCAATTTGTCTGAAATTGGAAATCTAGAGGTATTTTAGGACCATAAAGAGGTGTGTCGAAAATGGTGAGTATCGGTCCATATTTTAGTATAGCCCCCATAAGAACGATCTCCCGATTTAACTCCTTGGGTTTCTAGAAATCGTAGTTTTTATCTGATTTGCCTGAAATTGTAAATATTCTGGAATTTTAGGCTCACAAAAACGTGTATCGGATTAAGTTTTTATCGATCCATTTGGTAATGCCTCCATATAGACCGACTTCACTTCTTGAGGGTGTAGAAGGCGCAATGATCATGAAAATTGCTTGAAACTCAATGTAAAATTTCCAGATTTTACTTCTACAGATTTAAGATTTCAAATCAAGACTTTATTTTATAATTTTCTTGCACACTTACAAGAGATGTTAATGATTCCTTTAAAACTCAAACAAAAATGGTTCTTATAAATCCAGAATCTGATATAGTCCTCATAGGTGAAATCGTTAAATTTATCTTCGGGAATATCCTCAAGTCCTCAAGCCCTCCTGAAATTTCAAAGGAAACCCTAATATTTGGTTCATGGTGGTGGGTATTTAAGATTCGGCCCGGCCGAACTTAGTGCTGTATATACTTGTTATAATATTAAATTGAGCCGATGGGCTTTTTGGGCAGCAAATAAATCAATGACTTCTTCAGTCGGCACATTTATTCGGCGATGAACCGACATTAATGCCAATCCTTTGAGTCTACTCTCGCTAGTCGAATTTCTAAGATACGTCTTTAATCTCTTCATTGTTGAAAATGAACGTTCGGATGAGCACGTAGTACCTGCAGGGATGGAAAATGCAGTACTATAGTACTTTTTTCAAACCTTTTTCACCCCGGTCAGTACCGTAGTACCCCCGCGAATGATTTAGTACCTTTTGTGTAGACATTTTTGAGTCGATATCAGATTTATGGTACAATAGCTTTGACAAAATATTTTAATATTTTGAGAAAGTCTTTATCAACCTTATTTGCTAATAGTCTTTTACAAATGTGGCAAAACAGACATGTTCATGTGGGAAGAAAATCTCGATTTTGTAAAAGACATAGTCAAAAACAGGATTTTATTGAACTTCAAGAAAGTTTTAGTCGAAAAAAGAATGCGATTCTATATTATCGATTTTTTATTTCGGTAGAAATAGTTGTCAACATTTTATTTCTATATAGAATTTTTGCAAAATTTTATTTTTATAGAAAATTTTGTCAAAATTTTATTTCAATTGAAAATTTTGTACAAATTTTATTTCTATAGGAAATTTTTGCAAAATTTTATTTCTATAGAAAATTTTGTCAAAATTTTATTTTCTTTAAAATTCAGTCTCTTGACAATAATCTTCCAGTGAAATTTTTGTTGAAATTTAGTAAAAAGTACCTTTCCGCTCAAAAAATACCTTTTTTGTACTCTCTTAAAAATTGTATTTTCCATCCCTGAGTAACTGGCAAAGTGACCAAAATTTTTAAAAGAATATGCACGTTTGGAAAAATCTCTTTATTGCTTCCATCGCTGAATTAGGCAGGTTCTTTTCGCAGGTTTTGCGCCATTTCATTTACACATGTGTGTTTGGCTGTTTCGTTGTTGTTGCTATGGCCAAACAAAGCGAGTCATGTTCACAAAAAGAACAACAAACACACATAAAAAGCAGAAATACATTTTCCAAAAATGAAATTTGTGGTGCGAGAACAAAAATAATTTGTTTTTTTTCGACCGTCGTTTGACGGGCTTTTCAACTAGTATTCTATGATTTGACCAAGTTTTATAGGTAAGCGTTTTTCAAAATAAAACCTCCAGCTTTTCTTCAACATCTTCGATAAGATTTTTCTATGCAGCTAAAAATATATATTTATTTATATAAAAAAATTCATTCATTTCGGGGGGGGGGGGTTTGATCCCCCTAATCCCCCCCCTGAATACGGCCTTGTCCGATCCGGTTGAATTTTGGAACATGGTGTTAGAATGTGGTCTCTAACAAACACCCAAGAATTGGTTCATATCGGTCCATAATTATATAGCCCCCATATAAACCGTTCCCCAGATTTGATCTCCGGAGCCCCTTGGAGGAGCAAAATTCATCCGATCCGGTTGAAATTTGCAACGTGGGGTTAGTATAAGGCTGCTAATAACCATGCCAAAATTGGTCCATATCGGTCTATAGTTATATATAGCCGATCCCCAATCACGCAAAAATTGGTCCATATCGGTTCATAATCATGGTTGTCTCGAGCGGCAACCGTTCTGAGTCGATATACCCTTGTCCGTCTGCTTGTGAACACATTTTTTTAACCAAAGTCTAGGTCGCAATTTTAGTCCAATCACCTTCAAATTTGGCACGAGTATGTATTTTGAGTCAGAATAGAACCCTTTTGAACGAGCAAATAGCGTAGTTTCTAAGACATGTCCAAAAGAACTTTATTGAGATGCGCCAAAAAGAAATATTTGTGAAACAACCTCCAATTTTTCTGCTGGTTATTTAAGGTTTTAATTGAACATGTTATGAGGTTCAATAAACTTTTGAAATGGAAATATTATTTTTAAATTTAAAACTAAAATTAAAATTTTATACTAGAATTGGTTATAGTCAGAGTATGGCATCGGTTGGATATTTTCATGTGATGATCTGATGATCTCAAGACTCTAGCAATACGCATCTATTTGATATACCGTAGAAGGTCATTCACATGTATAACTATCGTATTGGTCAATATTGCCTTGTCTTCCACACAACCAAGGCAACCTGCATCCTCGATGTACCCAAAGAGGATAAGTGCAATACAATGTATCAGAGTGCTGCAAATGAAAGATTGCTTCAATTTATGAAAAATTAAAACTAATACAAAAATTTTCTTTTTTTTTCTTGTAGACACTCATAATACACAGACATTTATGAATGCCAAGCCTAGTTGCTAGAGGTGCATACAGGGAACCAACCAGGAGTGGAGTAGCAGCATTGACATGTAGTCGACATGTTCTCATTTGCATAATACCGCGAATGCCATCCATAAACCAACCATCCACACAATGGACACAACAAAAGATGAAAAACACATTTTTATCAAAGAGAACATTCGCCCCGTTCTTATTCCTGGAACAGAGGACTGACTATGAGGGTATGTCTGTCAAATGGACTGACTGACTGAACGATACAAGGCCCAACAACCTGTCCACCGTAGGATCGTAGCGGTCAAACAAAATACATTCCATGCTTACTTTTTATTAATGCTACAAATTGGTTATGAATGTAAAAATATTGTAAACACATTAAAAATGCCACAAAAATAAAAAACGAAAAACATTTTTCTTTTGCTGATGCTGCTTCAGCTCCTGTTCTTGCTGTATTGGCATTGAGACCCTCGCCCTGCTTCCTCCCCGTTGGACCTTTTTGGGGCCCAGTGTTCAAGCCAAATGAAAACTGAAAACTACTTAAAATTCATTGTAGTCCTATTCAACATTCATCATCTGAAGCGATCTGAAGCTTTTCTGTGTGTTTTTGCCTGAGCTTAAAAATGTTTTCCAGCTCTCAAAGGAAAATGCAATGTCCTCGAATGGGGAGGGGTATGGTTGTTGCTACCACGACTATGGTTGGTTGACATCAATCGAATGTAACCAACCCAAATTCATGCTTGCGCCAAAGTAAAGGCAAACGTCAGCAATGTGTCATCGTTGCTTTCCATCGAATACGCGAAACAGATCCGAAAATGGAGAAAACTCGAAATTCGACATTTTAATGGATCCAGCCATACAAGCAATGAGCAAAATGGCTGAATTTTAATACAAGGTTTTTTCGTTTTTTTTTTTTTGCTCCTCTCTTTATTTTGCTGTTTTCGTTTGTTCATGTTGTTGTTGTTGATGGTCTTCTTTTGTGATTCGAACGCGTATTTCATTTTTATTGGATAGAAATTTGCATAATTGTTCTTCTTTTCTCCATCAATTGACACAGGGCAACAAAAGCAACAACCATGAAATTGTCAATGCTGTTAGCGTAGTGAAACAACAAAATATATAATTTGCACAGTGGGTTGATTAATATGTGGAGCGAAAAAAAATATATTTTTGATCATAATCACAGCCATACTCTTTATTGTGGAACCATTATTGCTAATGAATTCGACGACTTGGGAGAACTCCTATTTTAGTGATTTTGTAAAAGCGGGGATAATCTATTTACTTTAATGATGGCCGCGTGCTAAACACGGTTGTCACTCGAGTCAAAAATAATCTACCTTCCTTTTCTATAGAAACATTTATTTCTATAGAAAATCTTGTCAAATGTTTATTCCTATGGAAAATTTTGTCTAAATTTTATTCCTATAGAAAATTTTGTCACAATTTTATTCCCTTAGAAAATTTTTTCAAAACTGTATTCCTATAGAAAATTTAAAAAAAATATATATGTAGAAAATTTTGACAAAATTTTAAATAGGTATAAAATTTAAAAAAAAAATCTATAGGAATAAATTTATGACAAAATTTTTTATAGGAATTAAATAATGAATTTTGAAATTTTTACAAATTATTATGCTTATAGGAAATTTTGTCACAATTTTATACCTATCGAAATTTTTATGAAAAGTTTATTCCTCTAGAAGTGTTTGTCAAAATGTTATTCCCATTGAATTTAATTCCCATAGAAAATTTTGTCAAAATTGTATTCCTATAGAAAATTTTGTCAAAATTTTATTTCTATAGAATTTATTTTAAATTTAATTCCTATAAACATTTTTTATATGCAGAAAAAAAATTTATATGCAGAACATTTTGACACAATTTTATTCCTATAGAAAACTTTTGCAAAATTTTATCCCTATAGAAAATTTTGTCAAAATCTTATCAAAACTTAATTCTAAGACAAAATTTTGTTTAAATTATACAAAATGTGTGAACATTTTTGGCGCCAAACCAGAACCATTTTAACCATATGAACTACAGATTCTTACTATTTTAGGGAATCGTACGAAAATTTTCGTTTGTTTTAGTTCGTATTGAACTTATGAATTGGGTGATTGGGGATCGATTTATCTGAGGGCTATATATAACTATAGACCGATATGGACCTAGTTAGGCATGGTTGTTAACGGTCATATACTAGCACAATTTACCAAATTTCAAATGACTCGAATTCAATTTGCTCCTCCAAGTGGCTCCACAACCAAATCTCGGGATCGGTTTATAGGGGGGCTATATATGATTATGGACTGATATGGACCACTTTTGGCATGGTTGTTAAATATCATAAACTACCACCACGTACCAAATTTTAACGAGATCGGATGAATTTTGCTTCTCCAAAAGGCACCGGAGGTCAAATCTGGGGATCGGTTTATATGGGGGCTATATATAATTATGGACAGATATTAACCAATTCCAGCATGGTTGTTGGATAACATATACTAACATCTCGTACCAAATTTCAGCCGAATCTGATGAATTTTGGTCTTCCAAGAGGCTCCGGAGGTCAAATCTGGTGATCGGTTTATATGGGGGCTATATATAATTATGGACTGATGTGGACCAATTTTTGCGTAATTGTTAGAGACCATATACTAACACCATGTACCAAATTTCAGCCGGATCGGATGAAAATTGCTTCTCTTAGAGGCTCCGAAAGCCAAAGCGGGGATCGGTTTATATGGGGGCTATATATAATTATGGACTGATGTGGACCAATTTTTGCATGTTTGTTAGAGACCATATACTAACACCATGTACCAAATTTCAGCCGGATCGGATGAAATTTGCTTCTCTTAGAGGCTCCGAAAGCCAAATCGGGGGATCGGTTTATATGGGGGCTATATATAATTATGGACCGATGTGGACCAGTTTTTGCATGGTTATTGGAGACCATATACTAACACCATGTACCAAATTTCAGTCGGATCGGAGGAAATTTTCTTCTCTTAGAGGGTCTGCAAGCCAAATTTGAGGGTCCGTTTATATGGGGGCTATACGTAAAAGTTGACCGATATGGTCCATTTGCAATACCATCCGACCTACATCAATAACAACTACTTGTGCCAAGTTGCAAGTTGATAGCTTGTTTCGTTCGGAAGTTAGCGTGATTTCAACAGACGGACGGACGGACATGCTCAGATCGATTCAGAATTTCACCACGACCCAGAATATATATACTTTATGGGGTCTTAGAGCAATATTTCGATGTGTTACAAACGGAATGACAAAGTTAATATACCCTCATCCTATGGTGGAGGATATAAAAATGTCTATAGGAATAAATTTATGACAAAATTTTCTATAGGAATGAAATGTTGAATTGTGAAATTTTTGCAAATTATTATGCTTATAGAAAATTTTGTCACAATTTTATACCTATAGAAATTTTTATCAAAAGTTTATTCCTCTGAAGTGTTTGTCAAAATTTTGTTCCTATTGAATATAATTCCCATAAAAAATTTTGTCAAAATTTTATTCCTTAAAAAAATTTTCTCAAAATTTTATTTCTATAGATTTTTTTTTAATTTAATTCCTAAAAAAAAATTGTCAACATTTTTATATGCAGAACATTTTGTTACAATTTTATTCCTATAGAAAGTTTTTTCTAAATTTTATTCCTACAGTAAAAGGGAAAAAATTTTATCCCTATAGAAAATTTTGTTAAAATCTTATTCCTATAGAAAATGTTATCAAAACTTATTTCTAAGACAAAATTTTGTTTAAATTATACAAAATTTGTGAAGTAACTCTATTTTGCAACATCTACCAAAACATGAAGGATTCTACCAATCAACCAAATAGTAAAAAATCTAAAATTTTTAGTAGAATTCTACCAATCTTCCAAACAGTAAAAATTTACAATTTTTGATAGAATTCTACCAACTGTGGCAACCGTGATGCTAAGTTCTCTTGGAATTCTTGGAATGCAAAGCCTCTCCTACACACAAAAAAAATTTATTTTTATGTTAGCTTGATATCAACGCAGGCTGATTTCTCATCCAAATCAATTACTTTACATAGTATTACAACTTTAATGCGAGCTAATTTGTTAATGCAAGTTTATGTCTTAAATCACGAAAATAATTGATCCAATTTATTTTTAATTGAAATGTCTTCAATCACAGAGGTGATAGTATCAATCACCAAAGTCGATTAAAAAATGAAGTGTTCCAATTAAAGAATTAATCGATGCAACTAATTTTTGTAATTTTGTTTGTTTGACTCAATTAAATGTTTTTATTCTTAACTGAATTTAAAACTGAATTAAAATGTTCGTTATATTTTTTCCCGTGTAAGCTCTTCCCAGATAAAACTTTTGTTGTGCACTGATGACCTCTTGCACTTGTTGAAAGTTCAATGGCTTTAGTCCAAGCTTAGTTTTTAGTAGGTTTTGCATCTGTTCTCGCGCTATGTTCAGCTCACGAGCAAGTTTTCTACTACTGCGGCGTAGATTTCGATCGAATCTGGCCTTCAATTTCAATTCCAGGCTATATGAAGTAAAAATTTGGATACAGATTTCATATATCAATCTTTCATTTCCTTTTTTTGTTGTAGCGATAGCCCTTTGTGGTTTCCCAGCCAAATATAAAGAAATTACACTATACCGCTTGAATTCCGATGTATCAGGCTCTTTTACATTATTCCGTCCATTTGGACCAAAAATTTTTTAAAAAATATTTTATTTGGATCCAAAGATTTTGACCTTCCTTTAAGGATTTTGGTGTTAATTCCGAGCCAAAGAGGCGGGATCTTTAAAATAAGGAAACTTTTTACGACCTATCTGGTTTTAAATCCAGGATCTGTAAAATTAAAATTAGGATACAGATCTAATTGATCGAATTCTTATTCTATTCACGTACAAACAAATGCCCGTTTAAAGATCCAAATTATGACGTATACTTCGAAGTAAAAAATATTTTCCTAATTCCAAAAAATTTGCAAGCCGCAAAATAAATCTTAGCCTATATTTGAAGCTTTTTTATCTTAAATCTAGAGATTCAATATTTCAGTTTATTTAAGGACGATATCTTTAAATGAAAAATGTGTGTCTTTACTTTAAGGAAAATTTGCTTTAGTTTAAAGACATGCAACTTTAACGAAGGGATGCAAATTTTCAACATAAAGGGTGATACGGTCAAAATTTGGTCAATATAAACTTGACGTATTTCTTTCAATTTTGCATTTAAAAACCTGAACACCCCTCATTTTGAAGGTGTGTGTGTGTAGAATGTTGCTCCTATTTTGATTTTGGAATTCACTCTTCAGTTGCCAAAATGCCGTCCAAGCAAGAAGAGCAGCGTATCAAAATTTTGCTCGCGCATCGCGAAAATCCGAGCTACTCGCACGCAAAGCTGGCAAAATCGCTAAAAGTTGCCAAATCAACCGTTACAAATGTAATTAAAGTGTTTGGGGAACGTTTGTCGACATCCTTCCTGGTCTGGATCGGGGGGAAATCGAAAACCGGAAGCCGCTGAGACGACAAAGAGAGTTGCCGGTAGTTTCAAGCGAAACCCTAACCTCTCTCCGAGATGCCGCAAATAAGCTGGGTGTATCGTCTACAACCGTGCATCGAGCCAAAAAACGAGCCGGACTATCGACTTACAAGAAGGTAGTGACTCCAAATCGCGATGATAAACAAAATACGACGGCCAAAGCGCGGTCCCGGAGGCTGTACACGACGATGCTGACGAAGTTTGACTGCGTGGTAATGGACGATGAAACCTACGTCAAAGCCGACTACAAGCAGCTTCCGGGACAGGAGTTTTATACGACAAAAGGAAGGGGAAAGGTAGCAGATATTTTCAAGCACATAAAACTGTCAAAGTTCGCAAAGAAATATCTGGTTTGGCAAGCCATCTGTACCTGTGGCTTGAAAAGCAGCATTTTCATAGCTTCCGGGACTGTCAACAAAGAAATTTACGTTTGAATAAACGTCTGCTGCCTTTCCTGAAGAAACACGGTTGTTCCGTACTGTTTTGGCCGGATTTGGCATCTTGCCATTACGGTAAAAAGGCCATGGAGTGGTACGCCGCCAACAACGTGCAGGTGGTTCCCAAGGACAAGAACCCTCCCAACACGCCAGAGCTCCGCCCAATTGAGAAATACTGGGCTATTGTCAAGCGGAACCTAAAGAAGACCAAAAAAACTGCTAAGGACGAGCAGCAGTTGAAGGCAAACTGGCTTTCTGCGGCGAAGAAGGTGGACAAGGTGGCTGTACAAAATCTGATGGCAGGTGTCAAGCGTGAGGCCCGGCAATTCGGATTTGGAAAAGCGAAAGCCTAACTGAATATTTTTCCTGAATTTTATACTAATTGAACTTGAAAAAGAAATTTAATTTGATTTTTTAAATAAACGATTTCACCGATTTCACCAAATTTTGACCGTATCACCTTTTATGTGTCCTATATTTAATGACAATTTTGTGAAGCAAAGATTATAAACTTTCTTTTAAGTAAAAATTCATTATTTTTAAGAAATTTGTCCTTAATAGTGTGTAAATTGTGCATCCTAAATTGAGGTTGCGTAATAACGAAAATATTTTTTTTTTAGTGTATACCGATATCTCGATTCCATTTCTTCTAGAATCCAAAGATATTTGTTTAACGGCCATTTTCATGTAGCTCCGTTAGTCTTTAACAGTCAGTTAACAGAAAGTAAATAGCAAATATCTTTTCTCCAGTTAACTTTAGCTGAAAAATTTCTAGCAGTTAAGCTCCTAACTGGGTATATAGAATGTATAGACAAGATGACAGATATGTCCATATATCGGTTTAAATATTAGTTAGCTAACGTAGCACTAACGGAGCTTCATGAAAATGGGGGTAAATGTTAAAATTTAATATAATCATAGATGGAAACCAATGTGCGACATTTAAGTGGGATTTAAATAAGTTATTCCCCCTGCCTTCCCCATTTACGTTAATGTTTTCACCAACTACTACATAGAAAATCCTTGTCATATTTCCCAGTCCACTAAAGCACTTTCACCCAGTTATCCCCCATCCGATCCTTAACCACCCAACATGGCATGTCATCCGCATGCTTCTCATTAGTAATTCACGTTCATATAGACTTGTTTTTGTGAATGTGTCAAAAATCGTTGTCATATAAAATGACAGGATTTTTAATCGATTTACGTCTGTTTTATTTCTCCCAATGACTGGCAGCCTGACTGGTTGTTGTTGTTGTTCTTGCCTTTGTGATTTTATTGTCGAAAAACATTTAACGCGTGTACAGATTGTTTGTGGCAATTTCACACTTGTTTGTCTCACCCCGGAATGGGGATGAATTCAATAGATATGGAAAAGGGGCTCGATGGATACAGTTTTACATCAGGAGTTTGGAAAAATGTTGGTGTAGTTATAGATGTTTAACGAAATGAATTCGGACAATAAACTATGAATCCTTAGATACGAAGTTTGTCGTTCAAACTTTATGAAGACCCATTAAAAATGCATCCATATTCTAGAGAGATTTATGCCAGTCTATGAGAAACACTAAGATCCTGGCAAGGTCATATGTTTTTGTTACCAATAATACGCATTCGTGGCCATATCGCAATGTTCAATTCATTTATAACACATTTGAATTATATACAGAACAAGTAAGGAAAGTTTAAAGTCGGGCGGGGCCGACTATATTATACCCTGCACAACTTTGTAGACCTAAATTTTCGATACCATGTCACATCCGTCAAATGTGTTGGGGGCTATATATAAAGGTTTGTCCCAAATACATATATTTAAATATCACTTGAACTGGACAGAATTTGATAGACATCTACAAAATCTATAGACTGAAAATTTAAGCCGGCTAATGCACTAGGGTCGTAAGTTCGGCCAGGCCGAAGCTTATGAACCCTCCACCATGGAAACTTCTACTGAAGACTGTCATCAACAATCGAATTACTTGGGTTGCGGTAACACTTCCCGATGGCAAGGTATCTTAAAACTTCCTAATACCGTAATATATATCACGTAGTCCATACGTGGTATATAAAGGGTGATTTGTTAAGAGCTTGATAACTTTTTTTTTTTAAAAAACGCATAAAATTTGCAAAATCTCATCGGTTCTTTATTTGAAACGTTAGATTGGTCCATGACATTTACTTTTTGAAGATAATTTCATTTAAATGTTGACCGCGGCTGCGTCTTAGGTGGTCCATTCGGAAAGTCCAATTTTGGGCAACTTTTTCGAGCATTTCGGCCGGAATAGCCCGAATTTCTTCGGAAATGTTGTCTTCCAAAGCTGGAATAGTTGCTGGTTTATTTCTGTAGACTTTAGACTTGACGTAGCCCCACAAAAAATAGTCTAAAGGCGTCAAATCGCATGATCTTGGTGGCCAACTTACCGGTCCATTTCTTGAGATGAATTGTTCTCCGAAGTTTTCCCTCAAAATGGCCATAGAATCGCGAGCTGTGTGGCATGTAGCGCCATCTTGTTGAAACCACATGTCAACCAAGTTCAGTTCTTCCATTTTTGGCAACAAAAAGTTTGTTAGCATCGAACGATAGCGATCGCCATTTACCGTAACGTTGCGTCCAACAGCATCTTTGAAAAAATACGGTCCAATGATTCCACCAGCGTACAAACCACACCAAACAGTGCATTTTTCGGGATGCATGGGCAGTTCTTGAACGGCTTCTGGTTGCTCTTCACTCCAAATGCGGCAATTTTGCTTATTTACGTAGCCATTCAACCAGAAATGAGCCTCATCGCTGAACAAAATTTGTCGATAAAAAAGCGGATTTTCTGCCAACTTTTCTAGGGCCCATTCACTGAAAATTCGACGTTGTGGCAGATCGTAAGTCTATTCATGATGAAATGTCAAAGCATACTGAGCATCTTTCTCTTTGACACCATGTCTGAAATCCCACGTGATCTGTCAAATACTAATGCATGAAAATCCTAACCTCAAAAGAATCACCCTTTATTAGACTTAACAAGTATATACGGCCGTAAGTTCGGCCAGGCCGAATCTTATGTACCCTCCACCATGGATTGCGTAGAAACTTCTACGACAATCATCCACAAATTTCAACTCACATGGTTGTTAAATATCATATATTACCACGTACCAAATTTCAACCAGATCGGATGAATTTTGCTTCTCCAAAAGGCACCGGAGGTCAAATATGGGGATCGGTTTATATGGGAGCTATATATTATTATGGACTGATAGGAACCAATTCCTGCACGGTTGTTGGATACCCTATACTAACAACACGTACCGAATTTCAACCGAATGGGAAGAATTTTGCTCTTCCAAGGTGATCCGGAGGTCAAATCTGGGGATAGGTTTATATGGGGCCTATATATAATTATGGACCGATATCGACCAATTTGTGCACGGGTGTTTGAGGCCATATATTAACATCACGTACCAAATCTCAACTGAATCAGATAAATTTTGGTCTTCCAAGAGGCTCCGGAGGTCAAATCTGGGGATCGGTTTATATGGGAGCTATATATAATTATAGACCGATATGGACCAAATTGCGCATGGTTGTTAGAGACCATATACTAACACCATGTACCAAATTTCAGCCGGATCGGATGAAATTTGCTTCTCTTAGAGGCTCCGCAAGCCAAATCGGGGGATCGGTTTATATGGGGGCTATATATAATTATGGACCGATATGGACCAATTTTTTCCTGGTTGTTAAAAACCATATACTAACACCAGGTACCAAATTTCAGCCGGATCGGATGAAAATTGTTTCTCGTAGAGGCTCTGCAAGCCAAATCGGGGGATCGGTTTATATGGGGGCTATATATAATTATGGACCGATGTGGACCAATTTTTGCATGGTTGTTAGAGACCATATACTAACACCATGTACCAAATTTCAGCCGGATCGGATGAAATTTGCTTACATTAGAGGCCTCGCAAGCCAAATTTGGGAGTCCGTTTATATGGGGGCAATACGTAAAAGTGGACCGATATGGCTCATTTGCAATACCATCCGACCTACATCAATAACAACTACTTGTGCCAAGTTTCAAGTCGATAGCTTGTTTCGTTCGGAAGTTAGCGTGATTTCAACAGACGGACGGACGGACGGACGGACATGCTCAGATCGACTCAGAATTTCACCACGACCCAGAATATATATACTTTATGGGGTCTTAGAGCAATATTTCGATGTGTTACAAACGGAATGACAAAGTTAATATACCCCCCCATCCTATGGTGGAGGGTATAAAAAGGCCAATTAAATACGTATATAATTAAGTTTGACAAAATTTTCTATAGAAATAAAATTTTGACAAAATTTTCTATAGAAATACGATTTTAACAAAATTTTCTATAGATATAAAATTTTGCCAAAATTTTCTATAGAAATAAAATTTTGCCAAAATTTTCTATAGAAATAAAATTTTGCAAAAAATTTTCTATAGAAATAAAATTTGACAAAATTTTCTATAGGAATAAAATTTTGACAAAATTTTCTATAGGAATAAAATTTTGACAAAATTTTCTATAGAAATAAAATTTTGACAAAATTTTCTAAAGAAATAAAATTTTGACAACATTTTCTATAGAAATAAAATTTTGACAAAATTTTTTATAGAAATAAAATTTGACAAAACTTTTCTAGAGGAATAAAATTTAGACAAAATTTTCTATAGAAATAAAATTTTGCTAGATTATTTTTGGCTCGAGTGGCAACCATGATTATGAACCGATATGGACCAATTTTTGTGTGGTTATATAACTATAGACCGATATGGAGCAATTTTGGCATGGTTATTAGCGGCCATATACTAGGTTAGGTTAGGTTCCGGAGTTCAAATCTGGGGATCGGTTTATATGGGGGTTATATATAATTATGGACTGATATGGACAAAGTTTTGAATGGTTGTTAGATACTATTTACTAATACCATATACCAAATTTCAGCCGGATCGGATGAAATTTGCTTCTCTTAGAGGATCCGCAAACCAAATCTGGGAATCGGTTTATATGGGGGATATATATTATAATGAACCAATTTTTACATGATTGTTAGAGACCATATACTAACACCACGTACCAAATTTCAACCGGATCGGATGAATTTTGCTCCTCTAAGAGGCTCCTGAGTTAAAATCTGGGGATCGGTTTATATGGGGGCTATATATACTTATGGACCGATATGGACCAATTTTTGCGTGGTTGTTAAAGACCATATACTAGCACCATGTACCAAATTTCAGCTGTATCGGATGAAATTTGCTTCTTTTTGAGGCTCCGCAAGCCAAATCTGGGGATCGGTTTATATGGGGGCTATATATAATTATGGACCGATGTGGACCAATTTTGGCAAGGTTATTAAGGACCATATACCAACACCATGTGCTAAATTTCAGCCTGATCGGATGAAATTTGCTTCTCTTTGAGGCTCAACAAGCCAAATCGGGGGCTATATATAATTATTGACCGATATGAACCAATTTTTGCATGGGTGTTAGAGACCATATACTAACACAATGTACCACAATGTACGCAAAAGTGGACCGATATGGCCCATTTGCCATACCATCCGACCTACATCAATAACAAGTACTTGTGCCAAGTTTCAAGTCGATAGCTTGTTTCCTTCGGGAGTTAGCGTGATTTCAACAGACGGACGGACGGACATGCTCAGATCGACTCAGAATTTCACCACGACCCAGAATATATATACTTTATGGGGTCTTAGAGCAATATTTCGATGTGCTACAAACGGAATGACAAAGTTAATATACCCCCCATCCTATGGTGGAGGGTATAAAAAAGCCCCCGGTTGCAGTTCTCTGTTTCGTACTATTAACGACTATTTTCATTGTATTCATGAAAATGTTTCATTATATCAATGACCATTTTTTCGTTGGCTCAATTTTAATGAAATTTTCTTTGTGTGTAGTTCATGAAAATGAATTGGTTATAGTTAAATTCCCCCAATGTGAAAATTATTTTCTCACTTACTCTAACGAAATGGACTCAAAATACGAAATCAGTTTTAGACTCAGAAAGTACATAATATTACTAATTACGAATTTCCTACATAATAACATAGTACATAATTTTTTTCATCCAATCCAAAATTATGTAGGTGATATATGTTTTCATACCACCATACAAAAAATCCATTTCGGTCCATAATTACATTTAGCCTCAATATAAACCGGGCTCAACTTTTCAATTCCGAAGTCTCTAGCGTATAAATATAAACCGGGTCTCATATTTGATTTATGGAGACTACGGGAGACTACATTTCATCCGTCCCCGTTCACTCAAAAAAAAGTGAACTCTCTATTTCACTAAAGCCATATTAACTTTATATTAGTTCATAGAATCATTATGTTTGGAAAAAGTTTATTTTAGTCAAATAATTTTTTGCGTATGTTAGTTAAATGAACTAAAAAACGGGAAAAAGTTATACACAAATAAAGCATAAAGATTTCCTAATTTCGTATTTCTTACAAAATAGTTCATTATTTCTTTAAATTTGTAAATTTTACCAAAAATGTGTCCATCATGAACTTCGTATGTCACTAAAGACATTCTTGCAATTTTGAACTCCAAGGTTTCTCTTAAAACTACAAAATTTTCTTTAACTACTGAAAAAATTTAGTTATGTCTAATAAATTATCTTGAATTTGTCGAAAAATATTTACTTATTTTTGCCATATCGGAGTGATGCCAGCGCTTGTAATACCGTTTAGTTAAAATTTTCTAAAAAAGTTCCAAATTTTCTAAAATTAATCGAAAGTTATCTTTCCTGGTGGGTTCACTGTTTTTTCAGTGTTGTAATTGGGCACACGATATCCGTGTATGTTCAACAAAATACGACAAACAGGCTTTATCTTCACCGTCTGAAAATAACATGTTGCTCTTAAAAATGTTTGGGATGATCATATTCCTTCTCTGGGTGTGTGATAGTTTCGTCAGCCGTTTAAAGGCCATAATTCGTACCAAAGATGTCCAATTCTAAACCGAATTTATGTTGTTTTCGACATTTTTATACCCACCACCATAGAATGGTGACGGGGGTATAATAAGTTTGTCATTCCGTTTGTAACGCATCGAAATATCGATTTCCGACTATATAAAGTATATATATTCTTGATCAGGGAGAAATTCTAAGACGATATAACGATGTCCGTCTGTCCGTCTGTCTGTCTGTCTGTTGTAATCACGCTACAGTCTTCAATAATGAAGCAATCGTGCTGAAATTTTGCACAAGCTCGTCTTTTGTCTGCAGGCAGGTCAAGTTCGAAGATGGGCTATATCGGTCCAGGTTTTGATATAGTCCCCATATAAACCGACCTCCCGATTTGGGGTCTTGGGCTTATAGAAATCGTAGTTTTTATCCAATTTGCCTGAAATTTGAAATCTGGAGGTATTTTATGACCATAAAGAGATGTGCCAAAAATGGTGAGTATCGGTCCACGTTTTGGTATAGCCCCCATATAGACCGATCTCCCGATTTTACTTCTAGGGCTTATAGAAACCGAAGTTTTTATGCAATTTACCTGAAATTTGAAATCTAGAGGTATTGTAGGACCACAAATACATGTGCCAAAAATTGTGAGTATCGGTCCATATTTTGGTATAGCCCCCATATAGACCGATCTCCCGATTTTACTTCTTGGGCTTATAGAAAACGCAGTTTTTATTCAATTTACCTGAAATTGGAAATCTAGAGGTATTGTAGGACCGCAAATACGTGTGCCAAAAATTGTGAGTATCGGTCCATGTTTTGGTATAGCCCCCATATAGACCGATCTCCCGATTTTACTTCTTGGGCTTATAGAAACCGCAGTTTTTATTTAATTTACCTGAAATTGGAAATCTAGAGGTATTGTAGGACCACAAATACGTGTGCCAAAAATTGTGAGTATCGGTCCATATTTTGGGATAGCCCCCATATAGACCGATCTCCCGATTTGGGGTCTTGGGCTTATAGAAACCGTATTTTTTATCCAATTTGTCTGAAATTGGAAATCTAGAGGTATTTTAGGACCATAAAGAGGTGTGCCGAAAATGGTGAGTATCGATCTATATTTTGGTATAGCCCCCATATAGACCGATTTCCCAATTTTACTTCTTGGGCTTCTAGAATCCGAAGTTTTTATCCTATTTGCCTGAAATTGGAAATCTAGAGGTATTTTCGGGTGTGCCGAAAATGGTGGGTATCGGTCCATATTTTAGTATAGACCCCATAAGAACGATCTCCCGATTTAACTCCTTGGGTTTCTAGAAACCGTAGTTTTTATCTGATATGCCTGAAATTGTAAATATTCTGGTATTTTAGGCTCACAAAAACGTGTATCGGATTAAGTTTTTATCGGTCCATTTGGTAATGCCTCCATATAGACCGACTTCACTTCTTGAGGGTGTAGAAGGCGCACTGATCATGAAAATTGCTTGAAACTCAATGTAAAATTTCCAGATTTTACTTCTACAGATTTAAGATTTCAAATCAAGACGTTATTTTATAATTTTCTTACACACTTACAAGAGATGTTAATGATTCCTCTAAACCTCAAACAAAAATGGTTCTTATAAATCCAGAATCTGATATAGTCCTCATAGGTGAAATCTTTAAATTTATCTTCGGGTTGTGTCCTCAAGTCCTCAAGCCCTCCTGAAATTTCAAAGGAAACCCTAATATATGGTTCATGGTGGTGGGTATTTAAGATTCGGCCCGGCCGAACTTACTGCTGTATATACTTGTTTGGTTTTGCACAAGGAAATTACAATTTTTTATTACAAAACTAAACATTTTATAACGAAAAATCTTTGTGTAGATTGATTAAAGCAAAGTCGGCTATCAAAAAACATTTTTCGGGAGGATCGAGTGTAACCTTAGTGAATTATCAGAATGCATATAGTTTCCTCCGAGGACGTTGGTTCTCTTTCGGAAGGTAACTATCGGAAAGTAACTGTCGGAATTGCAAAATTCTCATGGCGACGAATAGACATTACTTGAAATTGGAATTATAACTGGACATAACACACTTGGGAATCATATGCTATGAACTGGTGCCAAATATGATTTGCTGATGGCTTTTGAACCCGGAAGTTGCGGAAGACTCGTACCACGCCCTGTGTTAGTGTCCAGCATTATCGTTTAGACTCCTTTTTCTTTCAAGCTCTCACAGTTCTGCGGAAGTCGAGCTGAAGCTTACTAGCCTTAAACAGAGCATCTGCTAAGATATTTTAAGCGATGTTAACCCTTATATTATGTTTGGGGTCATCTGATGATGATATGGTATTTTTCATCAGCGCATTTCTTAATGTTGGAATATAATTAAAAGTTCTTACTACTCAGCAAGAATTCACTACATGTCAACAAATTATGCGTTGAGTAGTAAGAACTTTTATTTATATTCCAACAGTAAGAAATGCGCGGATGAAAAATGCGACGTGGGTCATCAAATGACCCCAACATAATATAAGGGTTAAGAAAAACGGATAAATTGAAGTTCTTGAGCGACTTGAGAGGAAAACACTTCTGGAGAAAGAAGTTCAGGAATCACAATAGACCTATAGTGGTCAAAGTGGACAACAATTCGATCTAAGAATTACTCTACTTGAAAACTACAATGTTTCCAAGACAATTCCAAACCTGGCGTACATACACGCAAAAAAAACGTTTGGAAAACGTGCACCGAAAATGTGTTTCTTTAGAGTTTTTTGAAATGCTTCGAACATTTTAAACTTTTATCACCACAAAAAATCGTTTGTTACAAAATTTTTATTTTTTCAATAAAAAAATATTTTTGAACCAACAACACAGTCCATTTCGATTATATTAAGCACTGTTCTTTTCTGACTTTAAGTCTTTAATAAGACACATTTTACAGTTTTATTAAAAAATTAATATGGTAGTATGTACTGTTGAACATCTTTTCGGAATCTTCCGAACATATCTGGAATATGTGTTCAAAAAAAATAAACAAAAAAAACTTTTTGGTGTTCGGTCGAAGCAGGGATCGAACCCACGACCTTGGCATGCAAGGCGGACGTAGCAAACACTGCTCTACGGTGCCCAACTAAATGCATGTTTCTGTTAAATAAAGTTTGTTTAATCGGTTCGTGGGCGCCGCAAGCTATGCTATATAAATATAACTTATATGGATAATTGTCTATTGATGACAATAACAGCTACATAGCTCAGTGGATAGAGTTTTGGCTTACAAATTGCATGGTCCGCGGTTCGATTCTCCGTCTAGGCGAAAGGTAAAATTTGAAAAAAAATTATAAAATCGAATAATTTCTTCTACATTGTTTGTATACAGAAAAAGGTGCTAAGAACTAAAAAAACTCGTGGAAGTGAGAAAGATGTGAGTGAAAATGCAATTAGCCAGAAAAGAAATTTATTTTTATACCCTCCACCATTGGATGGGGGTATATTAACTTTGTCATTCCGTTTGTAACACATCGAAATATTGCTCTAAGACCCCATAAAGTATATATATTCTGGGTCGTGGTGAAATTCTGAGTCGATCTGAGCATGTCCGTCCGTCCGTCTGTTGAAATCACGCTAACTTCCGAACGAAACAAGCTATCGACTTGAAACTTGGCACAAGTAGTTGTTATTGATGTAGGTCAGATGGTATTGCAAATGGGCCACATCGGTCCACTTTTACGTATAGCCCCCATATAAACGGACCCCCAAATTTGGCTTGTGATTGCTCTAAGAGAAGCACATTTCATCCGATCCGGCTGAAATTTGGTACATGGTGTTAGTATATGGTCTCTAACAACCATGCAAAAATTGGTTCATATCGGTCCACTTTTACGTATAGCCCCCATATAAACGGACCCCCAAATTTTGCTTGCGATTGCTCTAAGAGAAGCAAATTTCATCCGATCCGGCTGAAATTTGGTACATGGTGTTAATATATGGTCTCTAACAACCGTGCAAAAAGTGGTCCATATCAGTCCACTTTTACGTATAGCCCCCATATAAACGGACCCCCAAATTTGGCTTGCGATTGATCTAAGAGAAGCAAATTTCATCCGATCCGTCTGAAATTTGGTACATGGTGTTAGTATATGGTCTCTAATAACCATGCAAAAATTGGTCCATATCGGTCCACCTTTACGTATAGCCCCCATATAAACGAATCCCCAAATTTGGCTTGCGATTGCTCTAAGAGAAGCAAATTTCATCCGATCCGGCTGAAATTTGGCACATGGTGTTAATATATGGTCTCTACCAACCATGCAAAAATTGGTCCATATCGGTTCATAATTATATATAGCCCCCATATAAACCGATCCCCAGATTTGAACTCCGGAGCCTCTTAGAGGAGCAAAATTCATCCGATCCGGTTGAAATTTGGTACGTGGTGTTAGTATATGGTCTCTAAGAACCATTGGTCCATATCAGTCCATAATTATATATAGCCCCTATATAAACCGATCCCCAGATTTGAACTCCGGAGCCACTTGGACGAGCAAAATCCGATCCGGTTGAAATTTGCATCGTGGTGTTAATATATGGCCGCTAATAACCATGCCAAAATTGGTCCATATCGGTCTATAGTTATATATAGCCGATCCCCAATCACACAAAAATTGGTCCATATCGGTTCATAATCATGCTTGCCACTCGAGCAAAAATAATCTAACAAAATTTGTCGATATTTTATTCCTATAGAAAATTTTGTCAAATATTATTTCTATAGAAAATTTTGGCAAAATTTTATTTCTGTAGAAAATATTGTCAAAATTTTAATTCTATAGAGAATGTTGTCAAAATTTTAAACCTTTTGAAAATTTAGTAAAAATTTTATTTCTATAGAAAATTTTGTCAAACTGTTATTTCTGTAGAAAATTTTGTTAAAATCGTATTTCTATAGAAAATTTTGACCAAATTTTACTTATATAGAAAATATTGTAAAAATTGTATTTTGTCAAAATTTTATTTCTATAGAAAATTTTGTCAAACTTAATTATATACGTATTTAATCGGTCATTTTAAGTTTAATATACCACGTATGGACTACGTGGTATATATTACGGTATTAGGAAGTTTTAAGATACCTTGTCATCGGCAAAAGTTACCGTAACCCAAGTAATTCGATTGTGGATGACAGTCTTCAGTAGAAGTTTCTACGCAATCCATGGTGGAGGGTACAAAAGCTTCGGCCTGGCCGAATTTACAGCCGTATATACTTCTTTTAAGTTAGTCTTTATGAAATTGTTTTTACATCCTGTTAAAGAATAAACGTTTATCACAAAAAGTATATACTTTTCTTCCATATAAACTTCTTTACAGCGAAAAGCAAATGAGAAACAAACTTTGTTTGTCTGAAAGTTCGTTTGAGAGGAAAGAATTATTTTGCAGGAGCTATATACAAATCTGCATCGATTTGACCCAAATTTGGCACACATTGCTAAGCTGTTAAATCTCATCATACTTGGCACACTTGACCATTATCTGTATTTTTGTAAAAAAAAAATTTAAACAAGTCAAGGTGAAACTCTGGCCTCTGGGGACATATAAGTGCATATCGGGCAAAAGATATATATGGAAGCTATATCTAACTCTGAACCTAATTTGACGAAATTTGGCAGGCATATTCAATCTATTACCTCTGCAAAATTTCACGTAAATCGGACCAAAACTTTGGTCTTTGTGGTCATAGGAGTGTAAATCGGGCGAAAGATATATATGGGAACTATATCTAAATCTGGACCGATTTGGTGGATTTTTTGCAAGTTTTACGGGAATCACAAAAAATTCGGATACACGAAATTCGAGGAAGTTCGGTTCATAAAAACGCCAATTATGACGAAATCGAGGAAAAATATATATGGCAGCAATATCTAAATCTGAACCGATTTTTTCGAAAATCAATAGGGTCCATCTCTGCGCCGAAGTAAGCTCGTGTGCCAAATTTGAGGACATTCCTTGTTTGTTCTTTTCGAAGAAATTAAGAAAAAAAAAACAAGTATATACGGCCGTAAGTTCGGCCAGGCCTAATCTTATGTACCCTCCACCATGGATTGCGTAGAAACTTCTACGAAAGACTGTCATCCACAAAAGAGGCTCCAAAACCAAATCTCGGGATCGGTTTATATGGGGGCTATAAATGAGGTCAAATCTGGCGATCGCTTTATATGGGAGCTATATATAATTATGGACCGATAGGAACCAATTCCTGCATGATTGTTGGATACCATATACTAACAACACGTACCAAATTTCAACCGAATGGGATGAATTTTGCTCTTCCAAGATGCTCCGGAGGTCAAATCTGGGGATCGGTTTATATAGGTCCTATATATAATTATGGACCGATATCGACCAATTTTTGCATGGGTGTTTGAGGCCATATATTAACATCACGTACCAAATTTCAAATGAATCAGATGAATTTTGGTCCTCCAAGAGGCTCCGGAGGTCAAATCTGGTGATCGGTTTATATGGGGGCTATATATAGTTATGGATCGATATGGACCAATTTTTGCATGGTCATTAGAGACCATATACTAACATCATGTACCAAATTTCAGCCGGATCGGATGAAATTTGTTTCTCTTAGAGGCTCTGCAAGCCAAAGCGAGGTATCGGTTTATATGGGGGCTATATATAATTATGGACCGATGTGGACCAATTTTTGCATGGTTATTAGAGACCATATACTAACACCATGTACCAAATTTCAGCCGCATCGGATGAAATTTTCTTCTCTTAGAGGCCTCGCAAGCCAAATTTGGGGGTCCGTTTATATGGGGCTATACGTAAAAGTGGATCGATATGGCACATTTGCAATACCATCCGACCTACATCAATAACAACTACTTGTGCCAAGTTTCAAGTCGATAGCTTGTTTCGTTCGGAAGTTAGCGTGATGTCAACAGACGGACGGACATGCTCAGATCGACTCAGAGTTTCACCACGACCCAGAATATATATACTTTATGGGGTCTTAGATCAATATTATTCGCTACGTGTACAAAATCGATAAAGAAATTCAAAGTATCAATGCAAAATTTTATCAAAGGTTTTGAAAAATGTTTTTACCAAAAAAAAAAAAAAACACTCTTATAATTTTCCATACCCTATTTGATAATTCTCATCCCGTTTGCATTAAATTAACATGAATATGTATGAATTTAAATTATTATTATTATTATCACTTCAATTTGTAGCAATTATTCTCATTGAACATAAATCTGGACAAAAGCATTCAATAACATAACTGTCTGCTGGTGACAACTCAATTTCAGATACAATTCACACACTGAGATGATGAATGGATGACCGACCCCATCAACAATTCACACTTTATACTCATATTCATGCAAAAATTACTGAGCATACAACTCAACAACACTCATATTCAAATAGCCTCTCTCATACTCATATGTTATACATTCGATTCGAATAGACATCGGACACAATAGATTGGAGTAAGGGGAATGTGGCGATGAGGTAGGCTATATATAGAGAGTGTCCTAGAGTCTCATGCATCTCATACAAAAACAATGAACAAATAAATGCATCTCCTCTATCTCTACTCCCTACAACCACCATCACACACGAATGCAATTGCATCTGCAGTGAATGAAAAGATTTTGATCTATGACTCTATTGTTCAACCATTTTGACCACACAAATGCTTTTCGTTGCGAAGGTGACAAAACGATTCTAAATGTATGTTAGCCATGAGGGCCAATGCCAAATGTTTTGATTGCTTTCGGTTAGACCAGATATCAAATGGAATGAAATAGAGCCATAAGGGAGAAACATGAATATATACTCCATTCTCTCTCTCTCTCTCTCTCTAAGGAAAATTGCCTCTGAATGCAAAAAGGAAATACACTGCAACATTGCAAGCAGAAAGATAAGAAAAACATCATAATGCATCATTGTAGTGGGATGATAGGGACTGAGTTAGAGTATAGAATTCATTCACACTGGGAGAAATAAGGTAAAATGAAAGGAATACAGGAATGAAAACATTGTATAGGTTTGGGGAAAACCGCATTTCCATATTAAAGAATGGGGAATGGGATTTTAGTCACAGTCTGAACAGAAATGTCTGATTTTAGGAGCTATAGTAATATGGCCAAATTTGGGAAAATTGATCGATACATATATATGGGACCTATATCTAAATCTGAACCGATTTGGATGATATTTTCCAGATTTGGTTGATACCACGAAGGTTAGTTTGTGCTAAATTAGAGTAAGGTCGGGTACTAAATAAGGCTATTATATTCAGAAATAAAATTATAAGGGGTAAATTTTTGAAAAACGGGCGGTACATATATGGGAGCTATATCTAAATCTGATCCGATTTGGATTATATTTTGCAGGTTTTGTTGATATTACAGGAGATTATCTTGTGCTAAATTTGAGTAAGATCGGTTAATAAATGAGGCCACTATGGTAAAAAATAAGGTTATAAGGGGCAAATTTTTCAAAATCGGTCGCTACATATATATGGGAGCTATATCTAAATCTGAACCGATTTGGATGATATTTTGCACATAGAGTCAGTCTGTTAGAAGATTAGAGTAAGCAAAGTTTGAGTAGGATCGGTTGATAAATAAAGGGTTAATGGCCAAATTTGTGAAAATCGGGCGATACATATATGTTATATGAGACCTATAGCTAAATCTGAACCGATTTCGATAATTTTTTGCACATATAGTAAGTGCTATACAAAACTATATTTGGCCAACTTGAAGTCAGATCGATTGATAAATAAGGGCCTTGTGGCCAATTTGGAAAAATCGGGTGATACATATATATTGAAGCTATATCTAAATCTGAACCGATTTCGATGACATTTGGCACACAACTTATGTCATTTGTATTTCCTATTTGTTGTTGCAAACTTTTAATTTACTGCTTTTGTGAGAAAAAAATATTTCACAATATCTTCGCCTCCCTCAAACTTCTATGACAAAATCAAATCGTTTGGTCATATCTACCAACCTGGTGGTGGACTCAAATACTCAAATAATGCTTGGCAAAACCAGCATAAAGGATTCATAGGCAAATGCATACCGTTGTTAGATGCTTGCGCTACGTTATGAATAATTGTGGTCATAGAATGAGTGGGCGGTTAGTAGGCTGGCATCTGTTAACGCCTTCTCAAACGACCATGGCATATGACTCCTGATATTGCACTTGATGTGGATGCCTGGCTTGTTGCTGTCTACTGGAACTGATGTTGCAATTGCATTTCGATGTCGATTTTACGTTAAGATTAACATTGTTGTAGGCTGACTTACCAGCGCTACGATGCTGGTGATGATGTTCCATACCATGAATTTGTAACTGCTGCAAAAGTCATCTCATGACAATGTGTGAGCAAATAATTCCATCAACGCTAACAATAGCCCAGCAGCAAGATGAGATGGAGTACAGTTGGTTGTTCATTAGAAACCGACCTTTATGGATAGGAAATTGGGAAGTAAAAAGTGTTAAACCGTGGGTTTTGTATTAGGCTGTCATTCGGGGTCATTTGTCATTCGATTTTTGTACATCCCGGGATTTTTTCGGGATCCCGAAATTGTCGAGATTCTTTAAATATTTTGAGTTATAACAATCTAAAGCATCAAAAAATTGTAGTACATTAATCAAATTTGGTTTAATTCAATTTTATTTACAAACAGGTAAGTAAAATAGAAAGTCGGGCGGGGCCGACTATATCATGCCCTAAACCACACTTACTGAATTAGTAATCATAAGCATTTGTGGGGTAACATTGATATAGGTATGTGAGATAAACCGCAGTTGCATATTTGAGAAAATTAAGGGGTACAGGTTTATGGGTGCTTTGTCTCAATCTGACTATAGCTCATAGTCAGTGTTGCAAGGGAAAATATTCGGTTTATCCTACAAGGACAAAAAAAGTTCCCTACTTTCCCATACACTCCCAAACAATTTTCCCTACAATATTTTTCGTTAAATTTAAACAAATTTTACAAAACAACAAGTATATACGGCCGTAAGTTCGGCCAGGCCGAATCTTATGTACCCTCCACCATGGATTGCGTAGAAACTTCTACGAAAGACTGTCATCCACAATCGAATTAATTGGGTTGTGGTATCTTAAAACTTCTTAACATCGTTTTCTAAATTGTTAGTTAGTCCATACTTGGTATATATTAGACAAAAAAGGTATGTATAGGTAAGTCTACAAATAATTACGAACCGATATGGACTTTTGTACGGTACTTAGAGAGCCAGAATTGAAATATGGGGGTCGATTATATGGGGCTATATACAATTATGAACTTGATATGGACCATTTTTTGTGAGATTGGGGATCGACTTAGCTGAGGGCTATATATAACTATAGACCGATATGGACCTAGTTAGGCATGGATGTTAACGGCCATATACTAGCAAAATGTACCAAATTTCAACTGACTCGGATGAAATTTGCTCTTCCAGTGGCTCCAAAACCAAATCTCGGGATATGATATGGACCACTTTTGGCATGGTTGTTAAATATCATACCACCACGTACCAAATTTCAACCAGATCGGATGAATTTTGCTTCTCCGAAAGGCACCCGGGGTCAAATCTGGGAATCGGTTTATATGGGGGCTATATATAATTATGGACTGATAAGAACCAGGTCTTGCATTGGTGTTTGAGGCCATACACTTACACCACGTACCAAATTTCAATTGAATCAGATGAATTTGGTCTTCCAAGAGGCTCCGCAAGCCAAATCGGGGGATCGGTTTATATGGGGCTATATATAATTATGAACCGATGTGGACCAATTTTTGCGTGGTTGTTAGAGACCATATACCAACACCATGTACCAAATTTCAGCCAGATCGGATGAAATTTGCTTTTCTTAGAGGCTTCGCAAGCCAAATCGGGGGATCGGTTTATATGGGGGCTATATATAATTATTGACCGATATAGACCACTTTTTGCACGGTTGTTAGAGACCATATACCAACACCATGTACCAAATTGCAGCCGGATCGGGTTATATTTGCTTCTCTTAGAGGATCGGCAAGCCAAATTTGGGGGTCGGTTTATATGGGGGCTATACGTAAAAGGTGACCGATATGGCCCATTTGCAATATCATCCGACCTACATTAATAACAACTACTTGTGCCAAGTTTCAAGTCGAAAGCTTGTTTCGTTCGGAAGTTAGCGTGATTTCAACAGACGGACGGACGGACATGCTCAGATCGACTCAGAATTTCACCACGACCCAGAATATATATATACTTAATGGGGTCTTAGAGCAATATTTCGATGTGTTACAAACGGAATGACAAAGTTTATATACCTCATCCTATGATGGAGGGTATAAAAACGGTTCTAAGTAATTTATTATCTAAAACATGAAAATGCAACGTATATAACCTAGAAAATAAATTTGTATTACCACCACGGTTGCCACACGGATGAAAAAGACTGTTTTTCATATGTTTGTCTATAAACATTATATGTTTGGAACACACATTTTTAAACACAATATTTTTGAGTGCAAGCATATAATGTTCATAAACTAGCATAACATGTTTGGGACATATATGTTAATATGTTAGAACATATTATGTTTGGGACATAAAATGTTTGTAAATATAATATGCTTGGATGCAAACATATATTAATTTAGAAATAGCCTATAAACATATATGTGTTTAGTAGCTTGGAGCGCTATTTAACAGGGAGCGATATTGAATTAAGTTGGTGGTTGTTACTTGTTATTACAAAATTAACATTTTATTTTTCCTTGGGCAATTGATCAGCTACTTCTTTGATCCTTACAAACTGTGTGGTCCGCTGTTCGAATCCCCGTCCGGCAAAAGGTAAAATTAAAATAAAAAAATCATACAATTGAATAATTTCTTCTACAATGTTTGTATTACAGAAAAAGGTGCTAAGAACTAAAAAATCTCGTGGAAGTGAGAAAGATATGGGGGAATATACAATTGGGCAGAAACAAAATTTTGAGCATTCAGGTCGAAAACCTATGTTGTTAGCACCTATATTACCTGTTTATTTTCATAATTCATTATGATTATAAATATATAAATAAATAAATAAAATTTTGAGCACAATATTGTTTGGGAGAATTTTTTTAAGCATATAATATTTTTGGGTGCAAAATGCTTCCAAACATATTATATGTTCACATAATAACATATTGTTTTTTGGAAGACAACATTATTGAATTTGGATGCAAAAATACAAAATGTTTGGAACTTAGACTACCCAAACATATATTGTTTAGACCAATATGCTTTCAAACATATTATATATTGGAAGAGATCAAACATATAAATGTTTGGGCAATACCCAAAAATGTATATGCTTGAAGCAAAATATGTTTGGGAGTATATGTTACAGAAGCGATTTTTTGTGAGCGTGCACAGTTGGTAGAATTCTACCAAAAATAGTATTTTTTTTAAATCTCTATAGAAATAAAATTTTGGAAAAAGTTTCTATAAACAAATTTTTTTGAGAAATTTTTCTATAGAAATAAAATTTTGATAATAAATTCTATAGAAATAAAATGTTGAGAAAAAAGTCCATACACTGAAAAAAAAGCATGCCCGGTTCCAAAGATTTTGTCTTTACTTTAAAAGTTTTGGTATTGATTCCGAGCCAAAGAAGCGGAGAATACAAGTAAGGATACTTTTAAGACACAATTCTCTTTTAAATTTGGGTTTTGTGTATTTGTTTAATTTAATTTTAATTTTAATTGTTCGCTTTTTCAGCTTTTTTACTTCACATGCTATCAAAGTCCTTTTAAAACGAGTTAACGACAACTTTATTTTCAAAATTAAGACTCGACTTCCAGTAGTAATTACGCTATGTTTCATGTAAAAAGCGTCTTTAAAATAAAGTGTTGAAAAACATGTCGTATATTTGAACGATTTTTTGCTTTGTAGTCAAGATGCAAAAAGACAACAATTTTAAAGACAATTTCATTAAATTTAAAGAATTTTTCTGAATTATTAAAGTCAAGTTGACCTTAGCCCTAACATTTTTTCTTTCATGTTATGATATCCATTTTTAAGTGAAATCACTTAATTATAAGAACAATATGACTTCATTGAAAAGTTTATTGACTTTTGGCCAAGGAAAAAACATTGTATTTGAGAAATGCGTCATCTATGCTAAGCGAAATTTACATTCGTATTTTAAAGACATGAAATCTTTGACCTCACGACAATATCTTTTTCAGTGCGGTTGTAATGTGGTACGTCGTGTAAGTATATGGTCTATAATAACCATGCAAAAGTTGGTCCATATCGGTTCATAATTATATATAACCCCCATTTAAACCGATCCCCAGATTTGACCTTCGGAGCCTCTTGGGGGAGCAAAACTCATCCGATCTGGTTGAAAATGGGTACGTGGTGTTAGTATATGGTCTCTGACTACCATACAAAAAAAGTGTCCATATCGGTCCATAATTATATATAACTCCCATATAAATCGATCCCCAGAGTTGGCTTGCGGAGCCTCTTAGAGAATCAAATTTCATCAGATCCGGTTGAAATAAGGTACGTCGTGTAAGTATATGGTCTCTAATAACCATGCAAAAGTCGGTGCATATCGGTCCATAATTATATATAACCCCCATTTAAACCGATCCTGACATTGAACCTCGGGAGCCTCTTGGGGGAGCAAAATTCACCCGATCCAGTTGAAATTTGGTACATTGCGCTAGAATATGGCCGCTAACAACTATGCCAAAATTGATCCATATCGGTCTATAATTATATATAGCCGATCCCCAATCATTTTCGTCTTGGAGGAACAAATTTTACCCGATCCGGTTGAAATTTGGTACGTGGTGTTAGTAACAACCATGCCATATAGGTCTATAGTTATATATAGTCCCACACCGTCAAAAAAAAAATCGCTTCTGTAACATATACCCCCAAACACAATTTGCTTCAAGCGTATATGTTTTCAGGATTGGTACAAACAAAATATTGTTTGTATTGTTCAAACATATTATGTTATGTTTTACCTTAGGGCATACACTGGTAGTAAAACATTTTAATGAAATTTTCTTTCTGTGGATATATTTTTAAGGCACCAATTGGTTACTTCCATTATTTTACTTGCAGCATACTCTCTGGGTCTCTCTTTCTAAACACATATATGTTTATAGGCTATTTGCAAAGTAATATATGTTTGCATCTAAACATATTATATTTACAAACATTTTATGTCCCAAACACAATATGTTCTAACATATTAACATATATGTCCCAAACATGTGGTGCTAGTTTATGAACATTATATGCTTGCACTTAAAAATATTGTGTTAAAAAATTTGAGTTCCAATCGTATAATTTTTACACCTAAACATATGAAAAACAGTCTTTTTCGTCCGTGCAGATAAACCGACTTCCAAACACACAAAGATTGGCCCATAGCGGCTCATAATTCTATATATAGCCCCCATATAAAGCGACTCCCATTTGTCACTTATGGCTCTCTAATTATCGCGCAAAAAGTTCAAATAGGTTCGTAATTATTTATAGACTCACCTATATATACCGGTCAAGAACTGAATTATATACGTACTTAATCTGCCTTTTTGGTTTAATATATATCCCATAAGGACTAACTTCCACTTTAGAATACGAAGAAATTTTAAGATACCTTCCCATCGGCAAATATTACCACAACCCAAGTAATTCGATTGTGGATTACATTCTTTAGTAGAAGTCTCTACGCAATCCTCTTCTATGTAAAAAAATAAACAAACAAAAAATATGTATCCCATAAGGACTAACTTACAAATTAGAAGACGAACAAATTTTAAGATGCCTTCCCATCGGCAAATATTACCATAACCCAAGTAATTCGATTGTCAAGAGGTATGTCCACATAACTCCCTTTTCTACCGAAATCTGGGGTCACGATTTTGAAAACTATCTGAATATTTGTGTTTTTATATTTCTACATAGGATTGTTACAGACAAGGGACCTGATGATCTGTTGAATAGACTATAGGTCCTGGAATCATGTTCTGAAGGACCCAAATTCCAAATTACTATTCCTTTATGATGTCTTACTGATAAACACCACTTGGAAAAACCATCATATTTTCAAGCCACCCTAATGTTCACGATAACAGCTTTTTGGTTTTGCATAGACGTGTGTCCATCAATACATTTTTGGGGATGCATTCAAGGGATAGGAGTTTGGAAATGTATGCAGTTTTATAGACTCAGCATACAAAAGACACACTCTCACAAATTTCTGCCTGTTATTATCGAATTGTGTATTGTTCTCAAGTGGTGAATCAGACACAGGCACACACACATGTGTATATTTGCATTGCATAAATTTGTTTTTGTTTGTGTATTTACGAGTATGATGAGTGTTCGTTCTATGGGCATGCAATCATTGCAAGCATATGTATCGTGATATCCTTTTGCAGACAAATACATTCGTAACACTCCCATGCACACGCAGACACATATAGAAAGCCATGTGTCTGTCTGCAACCACCCAGCGGCGGAAATCGCTCTTCATAAGGTATTTTAAAAGGCATTTATTTGCAGACACAAGGCATTGACTTCCCATTACATATTCATTGATGTTTTACACAGGGTGTCATTGCCGACCAAGAGCTCCGACTTCAACTTACAGCATAATGGCTAATATAAGATTATTATTTTAAGGCCTTTTAGGAATTTCTTCAAATAAGTTCTTTATAATGTGTGATAAAATAAGGCCTTTTATAATGTATACATCAAAAGGCTTTATGAACCATATATAAATAGTGGCCTCTTAATTGGAGTTTAAAATAATGCCAATGTAATGCCTTTTTATGAAGTATGTTTAAAAGGCCTTATTTACATACTTTATATAGGACCTACTCCAAATTTCATATAAAAATAAGAAACCCAAGATTTGTGCAGAATTATTTTTATTTTATTTTGTACTGTATAAAATTGTACTATAAAAAATAACCTTCACCTTCTTCATAGGAACTGATTTCGTATTGGAGGTCTAATTTCCACATATTGAACAGAACATTGGCTTCCATGGTAGAAGTTGCCGCCAAATAAATAAGTAAAATTATTATAAAATTATTATTATAATGTATTTCAATATAGTATAATATTCGTCAAAAAGTATATACTTACCGCATATTTGACACTTCAGCTACTTAAAAAAACAAACACCGCGACTTGCTCCAACGAAATCACAAACCCAAATGAAGAAACACGTGTTGCTTTAAATAGTGCAAAGTTATTTTTATACCATCCACCATAGGATGGGGGTATATAAACTTCGTCATTCCGTTTGTAACACATCGAAATATTATTCTAAGACCCCATAAAGTATATATATTCTGGGTCGTGGTGAAATTCTGAGTCGATCTGAGCATGTCCGTCCGTCTGTTGAAATCATGCTAACTTCCGAACGAAACAAGCTATCGATTTGAAACTTGGCACAAGTAGTTGTTATTGATGTAGGTCGGATGGTATTGCAAATGGGCCATATCGGTCCACTTTTACGTATAGCCCCCATATAAACGGACCCCCATATTTGGTTTCAGACCTTCTAAGAGAAGCAAATTTCATCCGATCCGGCTGAAATTTGGTACATGGTGTTAGTGTATGGTCTCTAACAACCATGCAAAAATTGGTCCATATCGGTCCATAATTATATATAGCCCCCATATAAACCGATCCCCCGATTTGGCTTTAGGAGCCTCTAAGAGACACAAATTTCATCCGATCCGGCTGAAATTTGGTACATGGTGTTGGTATATGGTATCTAACAATCGTACAAAAATTGGTCCATATCGGTCCATAATTATATATAGCCCCCATATAAACCGATCCCCAGATTTGGCTTGCGGAGCCTCAAAGAGAAGAAAATTTCATCCGGTCCGGCTGAAATTTGGTACATGATGTTGGTATATGGTCTCTAACAACCATGCAAAAATTGGTCCACATCGGTCCATAATTATATATAGCCCCATATAAACCGATTCCCCGATTTGGCTTGCGGAGCCTCTAAGAGAAGCAAATTTCATCCGATCCGGCTGAAATTTGGTACACGGTGTTAGCATATAGTCTCTAATAACCATGCAAAAATTGGTCCACACCAGTCCATAATTATATATAGCCCCCATATAAACCGATCCCCCGATTTGGTTTGCAGAGCCTCTAAGAGAAACAAATTTCATCCGATCCGGCTGAAATTTGGTACATGATGTTAGTATATGGTCTCTAATGACCATGCAAAAATATGTCCATATCGGTCCATAATTATATAAAGCCCCCATATAAACCGATCACCAGATTTGACCTCCGGATCCTCTTGGAAGACCACAATTCATCTGATTTAGTTGAAATTTGGTACGTGATGTTAATATATGGCCTCAAACACCCATGCAAAAATTGGTCGATATCGGTCCATAATTATATATAGCCCCCATATAAACCGATCCCCAGATTTGACCTCCTTGGAAGAGCAAAATTCTTCATATTCGGTTGAAATTTGGTACGTGATGTTAATATATGGTATCCAACAACCATGCAGGAATTGGTTCACATCAGTCCATAATTATATATAGCTCCCATATAAACCGATCGCCAGATTTGACCTCCAGTGCCTTTTGGAGAAGCAAAATTCATCCGATTTGGTTGAAATTTGGTACGTGGTGGTAGTATATGATATTTAACAACCATGCCAAAAGTGGTCCATATTAGTCCATAATCATTTATAGCCCCCATATAAACCGATCCCGAGATTTGGTTTTGGAGGAGCAAATTTCATCAGAGTGAGTTGAAATTTGTGGATGACAGTCATTCGTAGAAGTTTCTACGCAATCCATGGTGGGGGGTACATACGATTCGGCCTGGCCGAACTTACGGCCGTATATACTTGTTTTTTTTTTTTTTTTAAAGCCGTTATATTGTTTGTGATTCGTTGTCGAAAAACTTATAAATTGGCTTGCGGCAAAAGGGCTTTTCAAAGGTCTCGTAAATTATAAGAGCTTGCTATGAGAATATGAGTTGCTTTTTAAAAATCGGTTTATTTTGCCTCGTTGCAAGAACACATTGTAATTCGCAATACCAAACAAGGCCTATTAGGAGTTCTTTAAAATGTGTCTTTAAACACATGTCCCATTTCAAAAGGCCTCGACAAGTATGCTATGAGAAAAGGGATAGCGATCTTAGTAAATAAAGACTTTTTTAAGGCCTGGTTTTTGCAATGAATGACGAACTTTTTTTTGTAAAGAAGGAAGAGGTTCTACAAAAGGGATTATTTTATAAGACCTAATCGTATGAGTATTGCCTCTAAAATAAGGGCTCCATGAATGCTTTAAATCGAAAGTGCTCTCGATTTACGCCGCTGGGAGATTGCATTTAGCATTTGTGAATTCGCGAGCTTGTATTGTGTCTTGTATGAACTGGCGATTTCTTTTATACTTTCTGGTCAGGAATTCTATGTGTGTGTGTGTGAGTGTGGGTGGGTGCAAGTTTTTTTTTGTTGGCCAGACATGAAAGAACTACAACTCAATTTAGGGAAAACATTGGAATGATGATGATGGAGATGATGTAGTTGATGATATTTACATTTGCAACATTTCAACATGAATTCATACTGATCGGATCGCTATGATGTTAACCGTGATGAGAACACAAGGGGGGCAAGGGTGTAAAAGTCGTTGTATTGCCCACCACAAAGTCCAAAAGGATGCAATATGATGGTGTTGTTGCTGACTTTATGCAATTATGAATGACATTTATGCTGGTGGTTGGATGGCTGCTCTATTGTGCGGCATCTATGTGAGGTTTCTCAATCATGGCGTGCATGAAATATTTGTACATTCTTTTGTTGCAATTTTGCAATTATTTGATGATATCTATCGAATGAAATTTATGTTTTATATACTCTCGATTGTTTATAGCATGTCATACATTTATTTTATATATGATATGGTTTTTGCAATCCTGCCACGGATGAAAGATACATCTTGCTATGTGATATTTGGATATATGGATGGAGAGAATTTGACAAAATATTCTCAGTCACATGGTAAACGACTTGTGGTATAAAAGAAGTCAAAGGACTTTATACTTGATACACAGAAAAATTCCATAGTGCGTGCTACAATTATTATATTATTGTTGCAAACATTATTTTGCTTTTGTTTATGTTTAAATTGCATTATGCAAATCTAAAAATAAACAAGTATATACAGCAGTTAGCTCGGCCGGGCCGAATCTTAAATACCCACCACCATGAATCAAATATAATAGTTTACTTTGAAAACTCTTTGTCGTAGCGGGTTACTTGATAATAAACAGAATTTTAGGGGGTTTGATGACAAATTTTCTCCCAAGCAAATCAGTTCAACCAGTACGCTTCCCGAAGAAAACATTTAAAGATTCTACCTATGAATACTAGATTCTGGATTTAAAGAGTACCAAATTTGTTTGAATTTTAGAGAAATCATAAATATATCGTGTTTTTGAGAAAATAACGCCATGATTTGAAATCTTAAATCTGTAATTTTTTTTCCGCAATCATTTAAATAAATACGATGAGTAAAATCTAGAAATTTTATTTTTAGTTTCAAGCAATTTTCATGATCAGTGCATCTGCTATACCCTGAAAGAAGTGTTTTCTTTTCAGAGGAATGACATTTTAGACAAGCAAAGTTTTATTTTGACACAAATTTTAGAGACAATCCAACGATTATCGCTTATCAAAAATTCAGATTAGTTTGCTCTAAACGAATGTACTTTATACAAAAGGGGAATTTCGTTTGTCTAAAACTTCATTCCGGAGGAAAATATTTTTTTTGGGTGTACCCCCAAGAAGTTAAATCGGTCTATATCGATGTCTTACCAAATCGATCGGTAAAAATAAATGCGAGAAATGAGGTATTTATATTTTTGTGCAAATCGGACAAAACTACGGTTTCTAGAAGCCCAAGGAGTTAAATCTGGAGATCGGTCTATGTGGAGGCTATACTAAAACATGGGTCGACACACACCATATTCAGCTGACCTATTTGTGGTCAGCCGGATTCCAGAAGTACTAGAAATAAATTGGGGAGTTAGGACTATAGGGATCCACCGTGGTGCAATGGTTAGCATGCCCGCCTTGCATACACAAGGTCGTGGGTTCGATTCCTGCTACGACCGAACACCAAAAAGTTTTTCAGCGGTGTATTATCCCACCTCAGTAATGCTAGTGACATTTCTGAGGGTTTCAAAGCTTCTCTAAGTTGTTTCACTGGAATGTGGAACGCCGTTCGGACTCGGCTATAAAAAGGAGGTCCCTTGTCATTGAGCTTAACATGGAATCGGGCAGCACTCAGTGATAAGAGAGAAGCTCACCAATGTGGTATCACAATGGACTGAAGAGTCTAAGTGAGCCTGATACATCGGGCTGCCACATAACCTAACCTAACCTAACCTAGGACTATATGGCGGCTATACCAAAACAAGGACCGATATGGACTATTTTCGACACACCTCTTTATGGTCCTAAAATACCTTTAGATTTTCAATTTCAGGCAAATCGGATAGAAAATGCAGTTTCTAGATGCCCAAGAAGCAAAATCGGGAGATCGGTCTATATGGGGGATATACCAAAACATGGACCGATGGGCCCCATTTTCAACACACCTCTTTATGGTCCCAAAGTACCTCTAGATTTCCAATTTCAGGTAAATTGGATAAAAACTACGGTTTTTATAAGCCCAAGCCCCCAAATCGGGAAGTCGGTTTATATGTGGACTATATCAAAATTTGGACCGATATAGCCCATCTTCGAACTTGACCTGCCTGCAAAGAAAAAACGAATCTATGCCAAATTTCAGGACGATAGCGCCATTATAGAAGGCTGTAGCGTTTAAATGGGGACTATATCAAAACTTGGACCGATATAGCCCATTTTCGAACTTGACCTGCCTGCAAAGAAAAAACTAATCTGTGTCAAATTTCAGGACGATTGCGCCATTATAGAAGGCTGTAGCGTGATTACAACAGACAGACAGACGGACATGCTTATATCGTCTTAGAATTTCTCCCTGATCAAGAATATATATACTTGATATAGTCGGAAATCGATAATTCGATGTGTTACACACGGAATGACAAACTTATTATACCCCCTTCACCATTCTATGGTGGTGGGTATAAAAAAATCCTTAAAAATAGTAAGAATGACTTTCGGCGTAGTTAATATGGTCATGATTGGGAGACAACAATGTTATACCCTTCACTCTGTATTCTAACTTTGCCATTCGTGTTTGTAGCACATCGAAATTTTCGTCTCAGACCCTTAAAAGTATATCTTTTTAGTCGATCATGCGATGTCCGTTCTCCCGTCCGTTGAAATCACGTTAACTTCAGAGTTATTGGCTTGAAACGTAGCACAAAAAGTTGCTATTGATGTAGTTGCCATAATATAGCAAATGGGCCATATCGGACCGACTTTTGACTTCTGGCCAAAATATCAGTTTTATATTATGACGTTTATACTAGTTCCATATACTAGTAAATTTTCTCAAAGTTTTATTTCTAGAGAAAATTTTGTCAATTTTTATACCCTGCTCCACACTGTGGAACAGGGTATTATAAGTTAGTGCATATGTTTGCAACACCCAGAAAGAGACAAGATAGACACATGGTGTCTTTGGCACTAATGCTCAGGGTGGGTCCCTGAGTCGATATAACCATGTCCGTCAGTCCGTCTGTCTGTGAACACATTTTTGTGATCAAAATCTAGGTTGCAATTTAAGTCCAATCGCCTTCAAATTTGGCATGTATTCCTAATTTGGGTCAGAATAGAACCATATTGATTTTGGAAGAAATCGGTTCAGATTTAGATATAGCTCCCATATATATCTTTTGTACGATATGCACTAATATGGACCCAGCAGCCAGAGTTTTATACCGATTTGCTTGAAATTTTGTAAAAATGTAACACTTTGTCGTATATTCAAGTGTGCATAATTTGATTGAAATCGGTTCAGATTTAGATATAGCTCCCATATATATCTTTCGCCCGATATGGACTTATATGGCCCCAGAAGTCAGATTTTTGGCCGAATTTGGTTGAAATTTTGCACTAGGAGTACAATTAGTAGTATAGTCAAGTGTGCACAATTTGATTGAAATCGGTTCAGATTTAGATATAGCTCCCATATATATCTTTCACCCGATATGGACTAATATGGTCCTAGAAGCCAGAATTTTGGCCCAATTTGGTTGTAATTTTGCACAGGGAGTAGATTTAGCATTGTAGCTATGCGTGCCAAATTTGATTGAAATCGGTTCAGATTTATATATAGCTCCCATATATAGCTTTTGCCGATTTACACTCATATGACAACAGAGGCCATTTTTTAACTCCGATTTAGTTGAAATTTTGTATAGGGAGTAGAATTAGCATTGTAGCTATCCGTGCCAAATTTGGTTGAAATCGGTTCAGATTTAGATATAACTCCCATATATATGTTTTTCTGATTTCGACGAAAATGGTCAAAATACCAACATTTTCCTTGTAAAATCGCCACTGGTGAGTCGAAAAGTTGTAAAAATGACTCTAATTTTCCTAAACTTCTAATACATATATATCGAGCGATAAATCATAAATAAACTTTTGCGAAGTTTCCTAAATGTTTCCCATATTTTTTACTAACATTGTGTTCCAACCTAGTGCATTAGCCGACTTAAATTTTGAGTCTATAGATTTTGTAGAAGTCTATCAAATTCTATTCAGATCGAGTGATATTGAAATGTATGTATTTGGGACAAACCTTTATATATAGCCCCCAACACATTTGACGGATGTGATATGATATCGAAATTTTAGATCTACAGAGTGGTGCAGGGTATAATATAGTCGGCCCCGCCCGACTTTAGACTTTCCTTACTTGTTTTTTACTAACATTGTGTTCCACCCTAGTGTATTAGCCGACTTAAATTTTGAGTCTATAGATTTTGTAGAAGTCTATCAAATTCTGTCCAGATCAAGTGATATTTAAATGTATGTATTTGGGACAATCCTTTATATATAGACCCCAACACATTTGACGGATGTGATATGGTATCGAAAATAGATCTACAAAGTGGTGCAAGGTATAATATAGTCGGCCCCGCCCGACTTTAGACTTTCCTTACTTGTTTTTAGTTAATTTTTTCTTATCGAGAAGGATGAATTTCGTACACATATTACAAATATTATCTATAGAAAATTTTTTCAAAATTTTATTTCTATAGAAAGTTTTTTTAATATTTCATTTCTATAGAAAATTTTGTCAAAATTTTATTTCAATAGCAAATTTTGTCAAAATTTTAGTTTTATAGGAAATTTTGTCAAAATTTTATTTCTATAGAAAATTTGGTCAAAATTTTATTTGTATAGATAATACTTTCAAAATTTTTATTCTATAAAATTTTATTTGTATAGAAAATTTTGTCAAAAAATTTTATTACTATTGAACATTTTTGCAAAATTTTATTACTATTGAACATTTTTGCAAAATTTGCAATCATATTTGTGTTTTGATGTCAGCTTAAAAACCATTGCGTTGACTAAACTGTAAGAGTAGCTTAACCAACAGATGAAAAGAATGTTTGTCAAATTTATTTGGGCAAAGCCCTATAGACCGCAAGATGGTTGGATGGACGCACGTTTCGGAATTACCACATTACTCATCAGCATCCTCTATTTACAGCAAAGCTATCAACCAATTATCAGAACAAATTCTGGTGTTCACCAAACCCAAATTGAACCACACTTGAACGTTCCGAAAAAAGGTTTTTGATAGTGGGCTTTTGCCGAAATAAATCTTTGTACAAACATTTCTCTTTTGCTTTGCCACTTTCAAATCATCGATTGGAGTGCAGTTGGATGGGTTTATTTTGAGCGTGCTTCCTCTTACTTCATTCGTTTTGTTTTGTTATTGTTGGTTTGTACTTCGGCAAAAGCCCACTAAGAAAAACCTTTTTTTCGGAAGGTTCAAGTGTGGTTCACTTTGGGTTTGGTAAACCACCAGAATTTGTTCTGATAATTGGTTGATAGTTTTGCTGCAGGTAGAGGATGCTGATGATGAATGTGGTAATTCCCAAATTGCCCAAATAAATTTGACAAACATTCTTTTCCTCTGTTGGTTAAGCTACTCTTATAGTTTAGTCAAGGCAATGGTTTTTAAGCTAAGATCAAAACAACAAATAACATTTTATTTCTATAGATAATTTTGTCAAAATATTTCTATAAATAATTTTGACAACATTTTATTTCTATGGAAAATTTTGTCAAACTTCTATTTCTATAGAAAAATTTGTAAAATTGTAATTCTATGGAAAATTTTGTCAAAATTTTATTTCTATGGAAAATTTTGTCAAAATTTTAATTCTATGGAAAATTTTGTCAAAATTTTATTTCGATAGAAAATTTTGTCAACATTTTATTTTTATTTTTATAAAATATAAAACTTTATTTTTATAGATAATCTTGTCAAAAACAAAAAAATCTTTTCAATATTTTACTTCCATAAAAAATTTGTGCAAAATATTATTTCTATAGAATTTTTTTGCAAAATTAGATTTCTATAAAAAATTTTGTCATAATTTTATTTCCATAGAAAAAGTGTATTTTTATAGAAAATTTTGCCAAAAATATTATCTATAGAACAACTTTTCAAAATTTGATTTCTATTGAAAATTTTGTCAATATTTTATTTCTATAGCAAATTTTGTCAAAATTTTATTTCTACAGAATTTTTTTTTACAAAATTTTATTTCTATAGAAAATTTTGTCAATATTTTATTTCTGTAGAAAATGTTATCAAAATGTTATTTCTATAGCAAGTTTTGTCAAAATTTTACTTCTATAAGAAATGTTGTCAAAATTTTATTTCTATAGAAAATTTGCTAAAAATTTTATTTTTAAAGATAATTTTGTTAAAATTGTATCCCTAAATTTTAATTCTATAAATTTTTTTTTGTATAGAAAATTTTGTCAAAAGTGTATTTTTATAGAGAATTTTGTCAAAAATATTATCTATAGATTTTTTTTTTCAATATTTTATTTCTATAGCAAATTTTGTCAAAATTTTATTTTTTTTTTTTTAAATTTTGTCAAAATTTTATTTCTATAGAAAATTGTGTAAAAATTTTATTTTTATAGATAATTTTATCAAAATTGTTTCCCTAAATTTTGATTCTATAAAATTTTGTTTGTATAGAAAATTTTGTCAAAATATTATTTCTATAAAAAATTTTGTCAACATTTTATTTCTTTAGAAAATGTTGTCAAAATTTTATTTCTATAGAAAATTTTGTCAAAATTTTATTTTTATGGAAAGTGTTGTCAAAATTTTACTTCTATAGATATTTTCGTCAAATTTTTATTCATATAGAAAAGTGAAGTATTTCTTAGTTGAAGAGGAATGTTTTACAAAATCTGCCAAAACATCAAGAATTCTACTATACTACCAAACACTACATGATCTAAAATTAGAATTGACCGAAGGTGGCAACAGTGCTTCCGGTGCGTAAATTGAAGCGAGCTTGTCTGTACATATCGGTCCATAATTATGTATAATTATTATAACATATTCTGCTACAAGCATACATATTTTAAGAGTTTGTTCAAAAAAAAAAAATGTTTGTACTGTGCAAACATGATATGTTTCATCCTAAGCATATAATGTTTAAGGCCTCAAATAGTTAAACATGATATGTTTCATCCTAAGCATATAATGTTTAAGGCCTCAAATAGTTAATTACAGTTTCTGAACATACACAACCTTCAATGTTTAGGTTGCTGAAATTTTACACTTTAGAGATATTGAATAGAGGAAGTGAGCAATGTTCCATAAACCAAAAGAGGTTTATCCTGTGAACTAATGTAATAATATATATATATATATATATATATATATATATATATATATATATATATATATATATATATATATATATATATATATATATATATATATATATATATATATATATATATATATATATATATATATATATATATATATATATATATATATATATATATAATTTTTCTTTTTTTTTTAACTCAAGGCGTAATCTCAAATCTTTCGAATGTTGGAGTAATTTCAACAGACGAATGTTTAATTATTAATAATGTTGGTATTTTTAAATTATTTTGAACATTAGTCGCACCAACAGAATGTGTTTTCAAATGAAAAAATTTGCTATAAAACCCACTTCAATCGACTCTGAAATATTTTATCAACAACAGTTAATTTGTTATAATTGGAGTCTATGCTCGATTAAAAATAATAAAAATAAATCAAAGCGAAATAAAATGCAAAAAAAAAAAACAAACTATCGGAAAACTTTTTAATGGATTTTGTGTAATGGTTGATGCTGTTAAAACAGACAAAAATTGAAGTAGCCACTGCCACTGGCAATGTGCAAGCAACTAACATTTTGTCTTAGTTTATTACCAAAAAAAAATAAAATAACAAAAAAACATGCGGTCAAGTTGCTTGGTTGCATAAAAAAAGAGTTTAAAATGAATGCAATCATATTAAAAGAAAAAACTAAATACAATAGTTTGAACATTAAAGTCAACTCTTTTCTTTGATATCAAACTAGACTAGCTCCAGTTTTTAAAGGAGAAGACTGAGTATGAACAAAATATTACAGACCGAGGCTGCAAATAATGGCACTTTTTACATTTTATAGTTGAAGAAAACTAATTTTTTTGTATATTCCGTTGGGGAAGTTTTTATTTTTACAAAAATTGTTGTTGATAGCGGTAGCGAAATTTGCAACAAAACGGACAACATTCATTTACAACGATGCTGTATAACAAATAATTTTTCTTGGCATCTCTACACATTTTTTATGCGTTTCTACAGTGGAATATCTATTTTGATAACTACAATTTAAATATCTTTTTGGATTTCATTATAAATGTCATGTCTTTAAAATACTAATTCAGATTTTGCTTAGCAAAGAAGATGTATTTCTGTGATATACATTTTTTTTTTCATTTTCCAAAAGTCCATAAACATATCAATGAAGTCGTTTTGTTCTTATACTTAAGTTATTGGACTTAAAATGGGTATATTTGCATGAACGAAAATTGTATTTCATTAAGCACAATTTGACTTTAGTAATTCTGAAAAATTCTTTAAAATAATTGAAATCATCCTTAAATTTATTGACCTTTTACATCTTGACTACAAAGCAAAAAACGTTCAACAATAGGAGATGTTTTTCAATAATTTATTTTAATTATGCTTTTTACTTGAAACATAACATAATTTCTACTTGAAGTCGTGTCTGAAGTTGGAAATTAAAGTTGCCGTTAACACATGTGTAAAGGACTTTGAAAGCACATAAAGTAAAATGCTGAAGAAATAAATAAATTAAAATTTGTTTCCTAGTATCAAGTACACAAAACTCAAATTTAAAAGATAATTGTCTTGAAGGTTTTCTTTCTTCTCAGATTTTTTGGCTCGGAATCAATGCCAATATCGTTAGCCTAAGGACAAAATATTTAGAACCAGGCATGCCTATCTAAATCTGAACCGATTAGGATGATATTTTGCAGGAATGAATAATATCAGAGAAGATTAGCTTGTGATAAATTTGGGTTAAGTCAGTTAATAAATAAGGTTATTATGGTCAAATTTGGGAAAATCGTATATATAGTAGCTCTATCTGAACTGATTTCGATGATTCTTTTCACATAATGTCAGTATTATAGGAGATTAGATTTTATCAACTTTGAGTAAGATCGGTTAATAAAAAAGGTTTTATGGCCAAATTTGGGAAAATCGGGCAATACAAAATTTATAGGGGGATTATATCTAAATTTGAATCACTTTGAAATTTTGCATACTTAAAGTATGATAAATTGGGTTACTTTGGGCCGAACTTGACGACTAAAAAAAATCAGAAAAATGTCACAAAAATTTTTTTCAATTAAAGTCTTAATTGAGTTTTAAAAATATTCAATTAAAAATTTAATTGATTCAACAAATTGTTTAATTGAAATTTTTAATTGGATCAAGTGATACTATCATTTCTGTGATTGAAGACATTTCAATCAAAAAATTAATTGGATCAATTAATTTCGTGATTGAATCAGATTTTTTTTGTGTGAAACAGCGCAATATTTGTCTAAATCTTTGTCATAGTGTGATATACATATGCGTTCCACAAAAAAACGAACAAAATTTTATCAAACAACAAATACATGGGCAGACGCATACCGAGTGCTAGATCGACTCAGGAGGTGATTCTGAGTCGATCGGTATATATTTCATCAAAAACCTATATTTCTGGTAGAAACATTTTTTTTTTCAAATCCTGACCACTATGTGGTTTAGGGTATAAAAATATAGATTTTTACTTTTTTTGCATTACATGTCAGCTACCCTATATGAGATTCGATTCAGCCCAACATAAACCTGTTCGTATTTTAATTTTTACCCACAAACCATAGATTCAGCATCAATCTCGAAGGAGGTTCTACTGTAAAAACACTCAACTAAATGTTTACGCATATATCTAGCAGTCCACTTTGCAACAAAACCCCGTTGAACAACTATAACATTTTGTATTAAAAAGCGTAATATTTTGGTAACATGTTGACTTAATGTATTTAAGTATTTAATAAAATTAAAACATAAAATGAAAATGGTATATAAGAAAAAACAAAACAAAAAATTCACAAAAAACGACAACCTTGCCGAATCAATGTTTCTTTATTTCATAGCTTTAATAGGTCTATGAAAACTAGTTTAAGTTAAATGCAATTTTTTCAGAAATTATTCCACACAATTTTTATTTTGTGTTTAAGGTGGGTATTAAGTTCGAATTTAGCCGCTAAAATCGTAATTTTTTCACGATTACTTTTCTTTAATAATCCATTTTAAGGAATACAAACTTTGTGAAAATTTGCTTTGGGATATTCCACATCAAGTTATAATGAAATCTGAAACAAAAATGTATAACTTTATGCCTATTTTTACTGATTTAGTTTTCATTTTAGTGAAAAAATGATGATTTTAGCGCCTAAACTCGAACTTAATACCCACCTTTAACAAAAACTCAAAAAAAAAAAAAAAAATAAAAATGGTTTTAAATAGTGAGCTTAAGTTAGTCTTCTTATTCCGTTTGTAACACTTCGAAATATTGATCTCAGACCACAGTTGGTCTGAGTTTAAGAGTAACTTTCTATAAAAATCAAATTTTAACAAAATTTTCTTAGAAATAAAATTTTTAAAAAATTTTCTATAAAAATATAATTTTGATAAAATTGTATATAGAAATAGAATGTGTTTTGGTCCTCGAAATATCATTCGAATATTAATTCATATCGGTTCATAATTGTTTATAGACTCTTCTATATAAACCTACCAAGAATAAAGGTATAGAGGTATGTAGTCTGCCTTTATCTAACATAGCCTCCATATGGGCTAAATCATACTGAAAATATATTGTCGTGAGACCAAAGATTTCATGTCTATAAAATAAGGATGAAGGAAAATTTTGTTTGACTAAGATCGACTTGAAAAATTCTTCAAAATTAATAAAATCTTTTTTATATTTTTAGGTGATTTGTATCTTCATGCATTAAAAAATAGATCATTTTCAAAATGTTTAATAGCATATAAAGATAAAACTGAAAAAAGGTAGAAACTAAACTTTGGTTCCTAGAATCAAGTGCGTAAAGCTCAAATTCTGAAGAGTATTGTCTTCAAGTATTGGAATAAATTCTAAAATCATTATCGTGGATCCGCACGGACGAAAAAGACTGTTTTTCATATGTTAGGGTGTAAAAATTATATGTTTGGAACTCAATTTTTTTAACTCAATATTTTTAAGTGCAAGCATATAATGTTCGGAAACTAGCATGTTAGAACACATTATGTTTGGGACATAAAATGTTTGTAAATATAATATGCTTAGATGCAAACATATATTAATTTGGAAATAGCCTATAAACATATATGTGTTTGGAAAGAGAGACCTAGAGAGTATACTGCAAGTAAAATAATGGAAGTAACCAATTGGCGCCATAAAAATATATCCACACAAAGAAAATTTCATTAAATTTTGTTTCTACCAGTGTATGCCCTAAGGTGAAACATAATATGTTTGAACAATACAAATAATATTTTGTTTGCACCTATCATGAAAATATATATGCTTGAAGCAAAATGTGTTTGGGGTATATGTTACAGAAGCGATTTTTTTTTTTTGAGGGCGCGGGCATGTTTTTTTCAGTGTACAATTTAGAAGACAATATCAAGAAGTTTTAGATATCTTACCATCGACAACGGCAACGCAAGTAATTCAAACCATGAGGGTATATAAAATTCGACCGACCGACCGATTATTCCCGCCCACCTTAGCTCTCTTATTCTTTCTTTATAACTCTATTGTTTTTTTTTTTCTTATTTTGAAAATTCTTTTCAATATAACGGCTTTTTCGTATTCGATTTCCTGTGTATGTAAAATTATTTCAACCCTTAATTAAGGCAGGTAATTCAAATAAAAACTTCCATTAAAACCACACAAATTAGTATTGATTTTCGAAATCAAAGCAACTGACATGCAAGCATACATGGAGCCAAGTAAAATAAACAGCAAAATGACAAACGATCGATATGTATGGGTCATGAGTAGTGACAAAATAACCATTGACATATGTCTTGGGTTTCCCTTTGCAAATCAAAGAGCACAAATGGAATTAACACCACCGCAAGCATTTGTAGCAGTACAAAAACAAAACCAATATTCCTAGTAGCAGAAGCGAAAAAAAAACACAAAAGAAAGAAAAGGATACGAGTCACTTAAAGGTGGCGCCACATACCATGCCACAAAGGCAGCAAAAAGCTTTAAACAACACTTTAACGAAAGAAAAAAAAACGAAAACAAATACGACAGTTCAATCGACACAGGACCCAATGACACATGGTCTGACAGTCAGATATATGAGAAGAATATGACAGAAAAAATGTTTTTCTTAGGGTATCCGAAATCACCAATAAGTTGGTGGACAAAACAAAGAGCCAGAACTTGGAATATTGACAGACATTAACGAAGTCAATTTTGAGGGAATCTTTACGCCAATCATAATAAAGTAAAAGCGTACACCAAGAAGACCTATTTTGTCTTGGAATGAAAAATGATATGGCTCCTTCTGAGCTTTATGCCAATGTGTGCATGTGCGCGTTGAGGCCTACACCCAAGTGTGGAACTCTGTTGAAAATATTCGTGAAAGTACTACGATGCATGGTGGGATGAGACAACACAAGTACAATTCAAACAAGTATATACGGTTCGGCCAGGCCGAAGCTTATGCACCTTTCACCATGGATTGCGTACAAACTTCTTCTAAACACTGCCATTCACGATCGAATTACTTGAGTTGCGGTAAAGCTTGCCGATGGCAAGGTACCTTAAAACCTTCTAACACCGCCTTCTAAATTGTAAGTTAGTCCATACGTGGTATATATTAAATAAAAAAATACCCATTAAATACGTATATAATTCAGTTTAACAAAGTTTTCTATATTTTTTCTATAATAAAATTTTAACAAAATTTTCTATAGAAATAATATTTTAACATCATTTTCTATAGAAATAAAATTTTGACAAAATTTTCTATAGAAATAAAATTTTAACATAATTTTCTGTAGAAATAAAATTTTAACAAGATTTTCTACAGAAATAAAATTTTGACAAAATTTTCTATGGAAATAAAATTTTGACGAAGTTTCTATAGAAAAACAAATATATACGGCCGTAAGTTCGGCCAGGCCGAATCTTATGTACCCTCCACCATGGATTGCATAGAAACTTATACGAAAGACTGTCATCCACAAATTTCAACTCACTCGGATGAAATAAGCTCCTCCAAGAGGCTCCAAAACCAAATCTCGGGATCGGTTTATGTGAGGGCTATAAATGATTATGGACTGATATGGACCACTTTTGGCATGGTGTTAAATATCATATACTACAACCACGTACCAAATTTCAACCAGATCGGATGAATTTTGCTTCTCCAAAAGGCACCGGAGGTCAAATCTGGCGATCGGTTTATATGGGAGCTATATATAATTATGGACTGATAGAAACCAATTTCTGCATGGTTGTTGGATACCATATACTAACATCACGTACCAAATTTCAACCGAATGGGAAGAATTTTGCTCTTCCAAGGTGCTCCGTAGGTCAAATCGGGGGATCGGTTTATATGGTGCCTATATATAATTATGGACCGATATCGACCAATTTTTGCATGGTTGTTTGAGGCCATATATTAACATCACGTACCAAATTTCAATTGAATCAGATGAATTTTGGTCTTCCAAGAGGCTCCGGAGTTCAAATCTGGTGATCGCTTTATATGGGGGCTATATATTATTATGGACCGATATGGAACAATTTTTGCATGGTCATTTGAGACCATATACTAATATCATGTACTAAATTTCAGCCGGATCGGATGAAATTCGTTTCTCTTAGAATCTCTGTAAGCCAAATCGGGGTATGGGTTTATATGGGGGCTATATATAATTATGGAGCGATGTGGACCAATTTTTGCATGGTTGTTAGAGACCATATACTAACACCATGTACCAAATTTCAGCCGAATGGGATGAAATTTGCTTCTCTTAGAGGCCTCGCAAGCCAAATCTGGGGGTCCGTTTATATGGGGGCTATACGTAAAAGTGGACCGATATGGCCCATTTGCAATACCATCCGACCTACATCAATAACAACTACTTGTGCAAAGTTTCAAGTCGATAGCTTGTTTCGTTCGGAAGTTAGCGTGAATTCAACAGACTGACGGACGGACGGACATGCTCAGATCGACTCAGAATTTCACCACGACCCAGAATATATATACTTTATGGGGTCTTAGAGCAATATTTCGATGTGGAATGACAAAGTAATATACCCCCATCCTATGGTGGAGGGTATAAAAACTACCGGTTAAATATGTATATAATTCAGTTTGACAAAATTTTCTATAGAAATAAAATTTTGACAAAATTTTCTATAGATATAAAATTTTGACAAAATTTTCTATAGAAATAAAATTTAACAAAATTTTCTATAGAAATAAAATTTTAACAAAATTTTCTATAGAAATAAATTTTTAACATGATTTTCTATAGAAATAAACTTTTGACAAAATTTCTATAGAAACAAAGTTTTGACAAAATTTTCTATAGAAATGAAATTTTAACAAAATATTCTATAGAAATAAAATTTTAACTAGATTTTCTACAGAAATAAAATTTTGACATGACTATATCTCTGTATGAACACATGTTAAATTTTGTTTCGATCTGGCAACTCCTTCATATAGAAACAGGTGTCAAAAAAGACACATCCAAAAATTTTTTTTACAATGGAAAAATTAGAAATGCGAGCTGTCATTAAATATTTACATAAAAAAGGTTTATCGGGACAAGAAATTCATAATGATATGGTGAATGTGTTAGGTGAAAGTGCTCCTTCACAGTAAAAAATTGGGTTGCTGAATTTATGTTAAACATGGTCGTACAAGCATTGAAGATGAACCACGTAGTGGACATCCAAAAACAGCAACAACAACAACAGAAATTGTAGCCAAAGTGCATGATATGGTATTGAATGATCGACGAATAAAAGTGCGTGAAATTGCTAATATCATGGGCATCTCAAATGATCGAGTCAATTTAATTTTGCATGAAGAATTACAGATGAAAAAGCTTTCTGCAAGATGGGTGCCGTATTTGTTGACAGTCGATCAAAAACGCATAAGAATGAACATTTCTCAAGCTTGTTTGGATCGTTTTAAGCGCAAGAAAATGGATTTTAAGCGTCGTTTCATAACTGTTGATGCGACATGGATCCACCACTATACTCCAGAGACAAAAGAACAATCCAAACAATGGACTGAAGCTGGAGGAAGTGCCCTAACGAAGACAAAAACAATTCAATCGGCTGGTAAGGTTATGGAAACGGTTTTTGGGACTTCAAAGGTATTTTATTGATTCAGATAGTCAATCAATAAAGGGTAAAACAATAAATTCAGAGTACTATTGCAATCTTTTGGATCAATTAAATGTACAAATTCGAGAAATACGTACTGGCTGACAACACAAACAAATAATTTTTCATCAAGAAAACGCACCAGCGCACAAGAGTGTTTTAACAATTGCTAAAATCAACGAATTAAAGTACGAGTTGATTGACCACCCACCTTATTCTCCTGATTTAGCTCCCAGTGACTTTTACTTGTTCCCAAATCTAATAAAATTCCTTGCTGGCAAGCGTTTTACCTCAAATGAAGATGCAATTACAGTTGTAAAGCACTATTTTGAAGAGGAAAACTATTTTAATCAAGGGATAGAATTGCTCGAAAAGCGTTGGACTAAGTGTATTGAAGTTTCAGGAGATTATATTGAAAAATAAAAATATTTTTGAAAAACTAACTATTCTCTTTCATTGATAGGCTAAGAAGTTTCCGAACCGCCCTCGTAAAGGAAGAAATTTTAATTAATCAATTTATTTAATTAATTGATTTAAAAATTTCTTTCTTTAGGTTTAGTGCATTCTTTGAAATTCGTGTCCATCTGTCAAAATCGCATGGCATTGAAGTAAGACCAATTTTCTTTAAAGTAAAGAAAAACATTTTTGATTTAAAGAATCATTAAACTAACTGATATATTGAATGTTTGGATTAAAGATCAACAAGTATGTACGGCCGTAAGTTCGGCCAGGCCGAAGCTTATATACCCTCCACAATGGTTTGGGTAGAAACTTCTTCTAAACACTGCCATCCACAATCGAATTACTTATGTTGCGTTAACGCTTGCCGATGGCAAGGTATCTTAAAACCTCCTAATACCGTCTTCTAAATTGTATGTAAGTCCATACGTGGTTATATTAAATCAAAAAAGATCGATCAAATACGTACATACTTCAGTTCATAATTCTACAGAAATAAAATTTTAACAAACTTTTCTATAGAAATAAAATTTTGACAAAATTATCTATAGAAATAACATTTTGACAAACTTTTCTATAGAAATAAAATTTTAACAAAAATTTCTATAGAAATATAATTTTAGAAATAAAATGTTGACAAAATTTTCTACAGAAATAAAATTTTGACAAATTTTTCTATAGAAATAAAATTGTGAAAAAACTTTATATAGAAACAAAATTTTAACAAAAATTTCTATAGAACTAAAATTTTGGTAAATTATTTTTGGCTCGAGTGGCAATCATGATTATGAACCGATATGGACCAATTTTTGTGTGATTGGAGATCGGCTATATATAACTATAGACCGATATGGACCAATTTTGGTATGGTTGTTAGCGGCCATATACTAACACCAAGTTCCAAACTTGAACCGGATCGGATGAATTTTGCTCCTCCAAGAGGCTCCGGAGGTCAAATCTGGAGAACGTTTTATATGGGGGCTATATATAATTATGGACCGATGTGGACTAATTTTTGCATGGTTGTTAGAGACGATATACCAACATTATGTACCAAATTTCAGGCGGATCGGATGAAATTTGCTTCTCTTTGAGGCTCCGCCAGCCAAATCTGGGGACCGGTTTATATGGGGGCTATATATAATTATGAACCGATGTGGACCAATTTTTGCATGGTTGTTAGAGATCATATACCAACACCATGTACCAAATTTCAGCCGAATCGGATGAAATATGTTTCTGTTAGAGGCTCCACAAATCAAATCTGGGGATCGGTTTATATGGGGGCTATATATAATTATGGACCGATGTGGACCAATTTTTTCATGGTTGTTAGAGACCGTATACCAACACCATGTACCAAATTTCAGCAAGATCGGATGAAATTTGCTTCTCTTTGAGATTCCGCAAGTCAAATATGGGGATCGGTTTATATGGGGGCTATACATAATTATGAACCGATGTGGACCAATTTTTGCATGGTTGTTAGAGACCATATACTAACACCACGTACCAAATTTCAGCTTCTCTTAGAGCAATCGCAAGCCAAATTTGGGGGTCCGTTTATATGGGGGCTATACGCAAAAATGGACCGATATGGCCCATTTGCAATACCGTCCGACCTACATCAATAACAACTACTTGTGCCAAGTTTCAAGTCGATAGCTTGTTTCGTTCGGAAATTAGCGTGATTTCAACAGACGGACGGACGGACGGACATGCTCAGATCGACTCAGAATTTCACAATGACCCAGAATATATATACTTTATGGGGTCTTAGAGCAATATTTCGATGTGTTACAAACGGAATGACAAAGTTAATATACACGCAAAGAAAAAAACGTTTGGAAAACGTGTACCGAAAACGTTTTTCTTTTGTTAGAGTTTTTTGAATTGCTTCGAAAATTTTAAACTTTTATCACCAAAAAAATTCGTTTGTTACAAAGTTTTTATTTTTTCAATAAAAAAAGTTATTTTTGAAACAACAACAGAGTCCATTTCGTTTATATCAAACACTCTTCTTTTCTGACTTTTGGTCTTTAACACATTTTACAGTTCAAAATTTAATATAGTACAATGTAATGTTGAACATTTTTTTCGGAATCTTCCTAACATATGTAGAATGTATGTAAAAAAACAAAAAAAGAAAAACTTTGGTCGAAGCAGGGATCGAACCCACGACCCTTGGCATGAGAGTCAGACGTAGCAACCACTGCTCCACGGTGCCAAACTAAATGTTTGTTTCTGTTAAATAAACTTTGTTTATTCGGTTCGTGGGCGCCGCAAGCTATGCTATATAAATATAACTTATATGGATATTTATCTATTGATGACCATAACAGGTACATAGCTCAGTGGTTAGTGTGTTGGCTTACAATGTGCATGGTCCGCGGTTCGATTCTCCGTCCAGGCGAAAGGTAAAAAAATTTTAAAAATTTATAAAATCGTATAATTTCTTCTACATTGTTTGTATTGCAGAAAAAGGTGCTAAGAACTAAAAATCTTCGTGGAAGTGAGAAAGATGTGAGGGAAAATGCAATTAGCCAGAAAAAAAATTTTTTTTTTTGAGTTAGTCTTTATGAAATTGTTTTTACATCCTGGAAAAGAATAAACGTTTATCACAAAAAGTATATACTTTTCTTCCAAATACACTTCCTTACAGCGAAAAGCAAATGAGAAACGAACTTTGTTTGTCTAAAATTTCGTTTGGGAGGAAAGAATTATTTTTTTGCGTGTACCCCCAGCCTATGGTGGAGGGTATAAAAACATTTTTGATTTAAAGAAATAATCATTAAACTAACTGATATATTGAATGTTTGGATTAAAGGTCAAAAAAAGCTTCAAATATAGGCTAGGTTAGGTGGCAGCCCGATGTATCAGGCTCACTTAGACTGAATAGTGATACCACATTGGTGAACTTCTCTCTTATCACTGAGTGCTGCCCGATTCCATGTTAAGCTCAATGACAAGCGACCACCTTTTTATAGCCGAGTCCGAACGGCGTTTCACATTGCAATGAAGCTTTGAAACCCTCAGGAATGTCACCAGCATTACTGAAGTGGGATAATCCACCGCTGAAAAATTTTTGGTGTTCGGTCAAAGCAGGAGTCGAACCCACGACTTTGTGTATGCAAGGCGGGCATGCTAACCATTGCACCACGATGGCTCCCGTGGTGAAATGGTTAGACAACATTTTTGGAGCCAAGTAATTTTTTTGAGTTAAGTTTCATGTCTATAGCTTATTTCAGTCAGAAGTTAGCGTGATTTCAACGAAAGGACATCGCTAGATCGACTCAGAATTTCAACACGAATGGATTCTGAGACCATTACTTCGAAGTGTTACAAACGGAATGATAGCACTAGTTTAACCACCCATCCTTCGGTGGAGTGTATAAAAATGCATTACCATTTTTCATGAGTGTAGTTTATCCTAACCGAAGGTGTCATATGATAGTAATGAAGTACTGCTTACCTGTTTTACGAATTCGAACTTAAATTGAGCAGAAAACCAGAGGGCGCCAGTCAGTCAGGATTGTGGTTTCGATGTCATCCCCATGAATATGACAATAAAGTTAGCTAAACACTAGTTGCTATATTACCCTCATCTCTTATGGCATTAAGCTATGGAGGAGATGGAAGAAGGAGAATAGCAGACCCTGTTGCTTGTCACAGTTCACTGGCAGAGTTTTTGTTATTTGTATGATATATCACTTCCAAGTAGATGTGGCCAACAAAAAATAACAGACAACACTTGTTCTTGGAAAGATTCTTCTGGAATGTGTCAATAACACAAAATAACGGTTAACCAGCGATATTGCTACGTTGTTAATATTCTGAATGATATGAAAACGAGTCCATTGTGTGAAGGTCATGTGCATATGGTGGTGAATGGGTGAAATTCCAAACCACAATCAGACAGACTGACAAGTATGCGGGAAAAAGGCGCCACATTCGAAATGTTAATATCTGTGAAATTGAATCAGTAAAAGACAACTGCCTGGATCACTTCCGTTCCAAATTAATAAGAAGAGAAAATCCTGTGAGCATTAAGAGATATTAAACCTTTTTAATGTCCATGTATTTGGGTAACGGATTCATGGATTCCGTTTGCGCGTTTGGCATTTGCAAAGCACCTCATCCCTATTGCATGTACGAGGGTTGCCTTTTATATTTCCTGATTAGGGAACAACAACAAATATTTATTATCGAAAATCGCTTTATTGCTTTTCACAATACTCCCAATCTAGGATTTATAGACTTTTGCATGCGTTTTAATCAATTGTCGAAGCACTTTTGCCACTCTGATTGAGGTATCTCAAAAACACGCTTTCTAGACGCATCTACACCGAAAGAATTTTCTTCGTAAAAAGAACGAAAAATTTCGTTAAAAGTACGAAATTTGTCATTGTTTTACAACCAAAGAAACTTTTCATTAAAAGTACGAAATATTTCGTACTTTTTACGAAGAAAAGTTCTTCCAAAATTTTCGTAGTTTGTAAGAAAAAAATTCGTACTTTTTATGAAAAATCTTCGTACTTTTTATGAAACAATTTCGTTCTTTTTATGAAAATGTTTCGTACTTTTTATGAAAACATTTTCGTAGTTTTTATGAAAAATGTTCGTACTTTTTATGAAAAACTTCCGTACTTTTTTCTGAAAAATGTTCGAACTTTTAGAAAAAAAATTTATAGTCGAAAGTGCATTTGGTTGTAGTTGCAAGTGTGAAAAATGACATCACTACTTTAAATCTTAAGTTTTTGAATAATTTTTAGTTTTATTGCTTCACTTTTATTCATAGCGCGCTATCACCCAAATGAGAAGTACACTCAAAAAAAAGTGAACTCTCTATTTCACTAAAGCCAATTTAACTTTATTTTAGTTCATGGAATTATTATGTTTGGAGAAAGTTTCCTCTACTGTAATAATTTTTTGTGTACGTTAGTTAAATTAACTAAAACCGAGGAAAAAAATATACACAAATGAAGGATAAAGATTAACTAAATTCGTGTCTTCTACAAAATAGTTCAATATTTCTTTAAATTTGTAAATTTTACTACAAATGCGTTCATCATGAACTTCGTATGTCACTAAAGACATTCTTGCAATTTTGAACTCCAATTTTTTCCTTCAAACTACAAAACTTTCTTTAACAAGTGAAAAAACTTAATTATGTCTAATAAATTTTCTTGAATTTGTCGAAAAATATTTACTTATTTTTATGACATCGGCGTGATGCCAGCGTTTGTTATACTGTTTAGTTAAAATTTTCTAAAAATATTCAAAATTTTCTAAAATTAACCAAAATTTTTCTTCCTGGTGGGTTCACTGTTTTTTCAGTGTAGCGTAGACTTGCTTAAAAAATAGAATAAAGGAATACACTCAAGCACATTATAAACGACAATTTAATGCCGCGAACGGAAATTTTACAACTTCAATGAAACTTCTTCGTTATTTCAAAGAAAATGTTTCGTACTTTTTATGAAGAAATTTTAACGCAGAATGATTCGTAAAATATTCGTGAAAACTTCTTCACAAAATTCATGAAATATGAAAAAAGTTTCGTTAAAAGTACGAACTTTTTACGAAGAAAAGTTAATGTAGAATGTTTCGTAGAAGTTTCGTATATTTGTAAAATGTTCTTCGTAAAATTTACGAAAATGAATGAAAATTTCGTTATTTTAATGAAGAATTCAGGAAGAATAGTTAATGAAGAATTCTTCGTAAAATTAACGAAGAAAATTCTTTCGGTGTAAGTCGTCTAAAGTCGGGCGGGATCTGACTTTATTATACCCTGCACCACTTTGTGGTCCTATATTTTCGATACCATCTCAATTCCTTCAAATTTTTTTATTTGCGATATATAAAGGTTTATATACGAATATACATACGTTAAAATCTAAACCGATTTGGACAATAATTTTTAGATTTCTACAAATTCTACAAAAATAGCAGTGGGGATTTTACAAGGGAAATTTAAGTATTTTTGCTATATTAGCCCAATTAGGATGAACAGGGAGCTATATAAAAATCTGAAATGATCACAGAGAATACAGATTGGTTGTGATAATCGAATTTATTGCCAACCTCATTTTGGAAGTTGCTGCAACTGTCTGTTGGCAATTGTGTCACCTAACTAATTCGGTCGACACAACCGAATGATGGGAGATGCAACTAATACCACTTCTGGTATTGGTTGTGTCAGCCGATGAAATAGGTTATGGGTGACTTCATTATTCGATTGTACCACCCAACCATATTAATATCCCCAATCGAATTGAAAAGTAGATACATATATTTTATTAAATTACAAATTATATGTTTATTGTTATTTAAATATTATTTAGAGCAAAATACAGAAGCACAAAAAATGATTATAGACGGCATACCCGGCCCAAGGGAAGTACATATGCCACAAGAGATTGAAATTTGCGAACGAAAATCTTTGACTTTTCATCATTACCCATGAGACAAACAACTCCTCAATGAAAAATTTGATGAACACTTCAACGAATGATATAGCCTTTAAAACGTCTTCAAAATAAAATCCGAATCAACACACAACGTTAGCGCCCATAACCCACCGTAGTATGCTTTACGGTCCAAAAACTAAACTTGATTTCCCCAGGCCGCATTTGATGATTACATTGATCCCTGAAATTCGAAATTTTATTTTGTGTCCTTAAGCATAAACAGTTCAGCTACAAACCATTGTTTTTTATTCGGATTCAGTCCATTGCAAGCTTTTGAAGATAATACCTTGTATGCGGCCTATGGAGGTTTTACATCTTGGCAGTATTTTCCACCATATGTACTCGTTTTGAGTTGAAATCCATGTTCACATGTTTTGGATTTAATAATAGAAAATATAATAAATTTAACAATAATGACATTGACATTTGAAAAATTATTCAAATCGAATTCGGCTGTGGTTACCACATGTGAGTGATGATTACTAAATAACAGTTGAGAAATTTCTTTACGGTCGGTCGTATGTACCGATGTCAGGAAATATTTTTCATAGAAGTGACATTTGGTTGTCACAACTATTTATCTTTCAACACACAAGAAAACTTATTGCAATTTTCACCAAATGGTTGTAGGGGACAAATAATATTCAACAATACTGGCAAACTATTGAGACAACTTATATTATGTTCTGAGCGTCGAATATTTATTACTGCAAACGTTTTCCAACCAATCTGTTTTCTGTGTGATTTCAATTAAATTTAGAACACTTGACGATCTGATATAGTCCTCATAGGTGAAATCTTTAAATTTATCTTCGGGAAGTGTCCTCAAGTCCTCAAGCCCTTCTGAAATTTCAAGGAAACCCTAATATTTGGTTCACGATGGTGGGTATTTAAGATTCGGCCCGGCCGAACCTAGTGCTGTATATACTTGTTTTGAAATAATTCTGTAACTTTTGAACGGATAAATATAGCAACATAATTTTTTATGTGTATGAAAGCTGAAGTGTTTTCCTCTAATTGCCAATTTGTGGGTCCCTAGTTGGTCCACGAGCTGACCTGTAGGCGTTGAAAGTTGGTCACCTCGGAGGTATGCAATTTTGTTTTAGCTGTAAACTCCGCAATTTTGAACCGATATCGATGATTTTTTTCTTTGCTGGGTAGAACTTGTAAAGTTCTACAAAAAAGTTTTGCGTGCGAGCGCAATTATATTTTACCGTTTGCAAGATATGGGCCCTACAATTTATTTTTTTGCAAAATTTTGGTAAAGTGGGTCAGTATTTGGAACCTAGAAGTTCTGTTTTTGAGCGGATTCGTAATTTTTCTTCTTAACTGCATTTCCTACAAAATTCTACGAATCCTAGAAGAAAAAAATGTGTAACCATATGCTCTAGATAAAAAAGTTGTAAAGTCCACAAAATAGAGTTTCAAAAAAATATCGAATTTTAAATATTTTTTTGTGGAAAAAAGCAAATACATTCTTTCTGTCGTAACATTTTTTTATAGATTTCCCCCAATCTTCGGTAATTTTTCAACGTGTGTTAACGTCGTTTAATCGGGCTCAAATTTTGGCTATCTCAATATCTGGAAAGGGGATTCGTTTTGTGGGGTTGAGGCGAACGCTCCTAGTGGCACCAGGTCGCGTTTTCGAAGCTAAAGCCCCGCGTAACTCGGTTTGACTCAGAGTTACAACAATTTTGTTCGTAACATAAATTTTTATGGACAAAATAAGCTATCGTTTGTGATATCGTGCGTGTTTTTATACCCTCCACCATAGGATGGGGGTATATTAACTTTGTCATTCCGTTTGTAACACATCGAAATATTGCTCTAAGACCCCATAAAGTATATATATTCTGGGTCGTGGTGAAATTCTGAGTCGATCTGAGCATGTCCGTCCGTCCGTCTGTTGAAATCACGCTAACTTCCGAACGAAACAAGCTATCGACTTGAAACTTGGCACAAGTAGTTGTTATTGATGTAGGTAGGATGGTATTGCAAATGGGCCATATCGGTCCACTTTAACGTATATCCCCCATATAAACGGACCCCCAAATTTGGCTTGCGATTGCTTTAAAAAAAGCAAATTTTATCCGATCCGGCTGAAATTTGGTACATGGTGTTATTATATGGTCTCTAAAAACCATGCAGAAATTGGTCCATATAGGTCCACTTTTACGTATAGCTCCCATATAAACGGAACCCCAAATTTGGCTTGCGATTGCTCTAAGAGAGGCAAATTTCATCCGATCCGGCTGAAATTTGGTACATGATGTTAGTATATGGTCTCTAACAACCATGCAAAAATTGGTCCACATCGACCCATAATTATATATAGCCCCCATATAAGCCGATCCCCAGATTTGACCTCCGGAGCCTCTTGGAGGAGTAAAATTCATCCGATCCGGTTGAATTTTGGAACATGGTATTAGAATTTGGTCTCTAACAAACACGCAAGAATTGGTCCATATCGGTCCATAATTATATATAGCCCCCATATAAACCGTTCCCCAGATTTGATCTCCGGAGCCTATTGGAGGAGTAAAATTCATCCCATCCGGTTGAAATTTGCAACGTGGTGTTAGTATAAGGCCGCTAATAACCATGCCAAAATTGGTCCATATCGGTCTATAGTTATATATAGCCGATCCCCAATCACACAAAAATTGGTCCATATCGGTTCATAATCATGGTTGCCACTCGAGCCAAAAATAATCTACCAAAATTTTATTTTTATAGAAAACATTGTCAAAATGTTATTTCTATAGAAAATTTTGTCAAAATTTTATTTTTATAGAAAATTTTGTCAAAATTTTATTTCTATAGAGAATTTTGACAAAATTTTATTTCTATAGAAAATTTTGTCAAAATTTTATTTCTATAGAAATTTTTTTCCAAATTTTATTTCTATAGAAAATTTTGTCAAAATTTTATTTCTATAGAAAATTTTGTCAAAATTTTACTTCTATAGAAAATGTTGTCAAAATTTTATTTCTATAGAAACTTTAAACTTAATTATATACGTATTTAATCGGTCCTTTTGTAGTTTAATATATACCACGTATGGACTATGTGGTATTTATTACGTTGTTAGGAAGTTTTATGATACCTTGCCATCGGCTTCAGTAGACGTTTCTACGCAATCCATGGTGGAGGGTACATAAGCTTCGGCCTGGCCGAACTTACGGCCGTATATACTTGTTATTATTTACCGTTCTCGAGTTATTACTCAATACGTCAAATTTTTGGCCAAAACATTCGTTTTTTTCAAATTTTCAGCGACGAGCGCCACGTGTTAACGTCGTTTAATCTGCCTCAAAGATTAGCTACCCCAATATCTGGAAAGGGGATTCGTTTTGTGGGGTTAAGGAGAACAAGATTCCGACATTTTTTTTTTTGGGGGGGGGGGGGGGTATATCAGCTTTGTCATTCCGTTTGTAACACATCGAAATATTGTTCTAAGACCCCATTAGGTATATATATTCTGGGTCGTGGTGAAATTCTGAGTCGATCTAAGCATGTCCGTCCGTTCGTCTGTTGTAATCACGCTAACTTCCGAACGAACGTTAGGTTAGGTTAGAAGGCAGCCCGATATATCAGGCTCACTTGGACTATTCACTCCATTGTGAATACCACAGTCGTGAACTTCTCTTTTATCGCTGAGTGCTGCCCGATTCCAGGTTAAGCTCAATGAAAAGGGACCTCCTTTTTATAGCAGAGCCCGAACAGCGTTCCACATTGCAGTGAAAACACTTAGAGAAGCTTTGAAACCCTCAGAAATGTCACCAGCATTACTGAGGTGGGGTAATCCACCGCTGAAAAACTTTTTGGTGTTCGGTCGAAGCAGGAATCGAACCCACGACCTTGTATATGCAAGGCGGGCATGCTAACCATTGCACCACGGTGGCTCCCAAACTTCCAAATGAAACAAGCTATCGACTTGAAACTAGGCACAAGTAGTTGTTATTGATGTAGGTCGGATGGTATTGAAAATGGGCCATATCGGACCACTTTTACATATAGCCCCCATATAAACCGGCTCACAGATTTGGCTTGCGGAGCCTCTTGGAAAAGTAAAATTCATCCGATCCGGTTAAAATTTGGTACATGGTGTCTCATAACCATGCAAAAATTGGTCCACATCGGTCCATAATTATATATAGCCCCCATACAAACCGATCCCCAGATTTGGCTTGCGGACCTTCTAAGAGAAGCAAATTTCATCTGATCCACCTGAAATTTGGTACATTATGTAAGTATATGGAGAAGCAAATTTCATCTGATCCACCTGAAATTTGGTACATTATGTAAGTATATGGTCTCTAATAACTATGCAAAACTTGGTCCACTTTGGTCTGTAATTATATATAGCCCCCATATAAACCGATCCCCCGATTTGGCTTGCAGAGCCTCTAAGAGAAGCAAATTTCATCCGATACGGCTGTAATTTGGTACATGGTGTTAGTATATGGTCTCTAAAAACCATACAAAACTTGGTTCACATCGGTCCATAATTATATATAGCCCCCATATAAACCGATCCCCAGATTTGACATCCGGACTCCCTTGGAAGAGCAAAATTCACCCGATCCGCTTGAAATTTGGTACGTGGTGTTAGTATATGATCTCTAACAACTATGCAAAAATTGGTCCACCCCGGTCTTAGTTATATATAACCCCCATTTAAACCGATCCCCAGATTTGACCTCCGGAGCTATTGGAGGAGTAAAATTCATCCGACCCGGTTGAAATTTGGTATGTGGTGGAATTTGGTATATTGCGCTACTATATGGCCGCTAACAACCATGCCAAAATTGGTCCATATCGGTCTATAGTTATATATAGCCGATCCTCAAAAATAATCTACCAAAATTTTATTTCTATAGAAAGTTTTGTCAAATTGATGGTGGCAAAGGAAAAGAGATATGTTTGTATGAATTTATTTCGGAATAAGCCGACTATAGTGGAAACCTTTTTTCGGAAGGTTCAAGTGTGGTTCACCTTGGGTTTAGTGAACCGCCTGAATTTATTCTGATAATTGGTTGATAGTTTTGCTGCAAGTAGAGGATGCTGATGAGGAATGTGGTAATTCCCAAACGTGCATCCATCCAACTATCTTGCAGTCTATAGGGCTTTGCCCAAATAAATTTGACAAACATTATTTTCCTCTGTTGGTTAAGCTACACTTGTAGTTTAGTCAATGCATGGTTTTAAGCTGAAATCAAAAATAACAACAATGACTAGGGAAAAAAAAGCCAACAATAACAAAAAAATTTTATTACTACAGAAAATGTTGTCAAAATTTTATTACTATACCCAACAAAACTTATGATTACTGGTTGTACCTTCAACTTTTGTGGAAGTGGAAAATCGTACTCAGACTTCACATCATTGTTGTTGTTGTTGCCATCAATACATGTAGTTGCTTTCTTCGCCGTTTTGTGGGTTGTTGAAACTTCGTTTGGCTTAATTAAAAATTGATGCATTGTTGTTGTTGGGTGTAATTGGAATTCGGTTGTTGTTATTCTTTTGGGTACAAAAACTAATAATTTAGCTCATATTTAAGTGGGAAGAATTCCCCAGTCCTTCATTGGATTTTATTTCTATAGAAAATTTTGTCAAAATTTTACTGCAATGGAAAATTTTGTCAAAATATTATTTCTGCAGAAAATTTTTTCAAACTGAATTATTTACGTATTTAATCGGCCTTTTTTGTTTAATATATCCCGTGGGGCCTAACTTACAATTGAGAAGACGGTGTTAAGAAGAAGTTTTAAGATACCTTGCTATCGGCAAGTGTTACCGCAGCCCAAGTAATTCGATTGTGGATGACAGTCTTTAGTACAAGTTTCTATGCAATCTATGGTGAAGGGTACATAAGATTCGGCCTTGCCGAATTTATGGCCGTATATACTTGTTTTTTTTTTATACCCTAAACCACATAGTGGTCAGGGTATAATAAGTTTGATCGGTCAAAAAATGTGCCTACCAGAAATATTGATTTTAGACCCCATAAAATATATACCGATCGACTCAGAATCACCTCCTGAGTCGATCTAGCGCTTGGTGTCCGTCCGTCCGTCTGTCCATGTATTTGTTGTTCACAGGATTCCGGTCGCAATTATTAACCGATTTTGATGAAATTTGGTACAGGGAATTTTGTGGTCACAAGGACGAACGCTATTCAATTTGGAAGAAATCGGATCAAATTTAGATATAGCTCCCATATATATGTATCGCCCGATTTCGACAAACGGATCGTCACCAAATTTGGCAAAAGGTAATCTTTTCCATCGCCCTTCAAGTCTGCAAATTTTCATCCAAATCGGTTAAGATTTAGATATAGCTCTCATATATATGTATCGCCCGATTTTTCTAAATTTGGCCATAAAACCCTTATTTATCAACCGATCTTACTCAAATTTGGCTAAATGTAGTCTTCTATAGCACTAACTATATGTTAAAAAAATCATCGAAATCGGTTCAGATTTAGCTATAGCTCCCATATATATGTACCGCCCGATTTTTCTAAATTTGGCCATAAAACCCTTATTTATTAACCGATCTTACTAAAAGTTGGCTAGATGCAGTCCTCTATAGTACTAACTATATGTGTAAAATTTCATCGAAATCGGTTCAGATGTAGATATAGCTCCCATATATGTATCACCCGATTTTGAAAAATTCGCCCCTAATAACATTATGTTTGACCATACAGGCCTCATTTCTTAGCTGATCTTACTCAAATCTTGCACAAAGTAACCTTTTGTGGTATTAATCAAACCAGCAAAATATTATGCAAATTGGTTCAGATTTAGATATAGCTTCCATATATATGCATCGCTCGATTTTCCCAAATTTGGCCATAGTACTCTTATTTATTAACCAATGTTACTCAAATTTTGATGTACTAGCCGATCGTACTTATACGTACTTGTAGCTCTTACATAAGAATATTGTTCGATTTTTACAAATGTGTATTTATTACCCACACTAATTTAACGATTTTCTCTTTTTTAATAATGGGCTCAATATTAGTGGCATACTAACTCCGTAGGTGCAATATCAACACAGCCAGTGTTGCTAGAAGTAGGGGAAATTCCCTATATGTAGGGTTTTTCTAATATTTAGCGTCTTGTAGGGACGTAGGGCCACAATGTAGGACATTTTCACTCAACACAAATTGTAATAATTTTTACATTTTGGTGGCTCTAGAGGAGGAAATTAGACGCCGGCAAGGCTTGATCTTTAACAATGTGTGGTAAACTTTATTCCTGTAGAAAATTTTGTCAACATTTTATTTCTATAGAACATTTTGTCAAAATTGTATTTCCATAGAAATTTTTTTTTTTCTATAAAAAATTTTCTCAAAATTTTATTTCTGTGGAATTTTTTTCAAAAATTTTATTTCTATAGAACTTATTGTCAAAATTTTATTTCTATAGAAAAATTTCTCACAAAAATTTATTTATAGAAACTTTTTCCAAAATTTTATTTTTATAGAGATTTAACAAAAAAGATTACTAATTTGGGTAGAATTCTACCAACTGTGGCAACCGTGGTGGTAATACAAATTTATATTCTAAGTTATATACGTTGCATATTCATGTTTTAAGATAATAAAGTACTTAGAACCATTTTTGTTTCGTGAAACTTTTTAAATTTAACGAAAAATATAGTAGAGAAAATTTTTGGGAATGTATGGGAAAGTAGGGAACTTTTTTTGTCCTTGTAGGGTAAACCGAACATTTCCCCTGGCAACATTGACTATGAGCTATAGTCAGATTGACACAAAGCACCCATAGACTTGTACCCCTTAATTTTCTTAAATATGCAACTGCGGTTTAAAATCTCCCAGACCTACATGTTACCCCACTAATGCTTATGATTACTAATTCTGTAATGGTGGTTTAGGGTATGATATAGTCGGCCCCGCCCGACTTTCTACTTTACTTACTTGTTTTTAATGACTCTGTTGATCAAAGTTCCTTAATCTACTTTGTCCATAAAGCTCGAATAATAATTAAAAATCATGCCTTTGGACGTTAATCGCCCGTTTCGGTATCAGGCTAACATGAAAAGACATAGGGTTCTATATTGACCCCAAACAGAAAGATGTGCAAAATTTGTCGATTGGACTAAAACTGCGAACTTGACTTTGATCACAAAAATGTATTCACAGACAGACAGACTGACATGACTTGATCGACTCAGGGTCCCACCCTGAGCATTATTGCCAAATGCAGCATGTACCTATCTCGTCTCCTTCAGGGTGTTGCAAACATATGCATTAAATTAACATATAATACCTTGTTCCAAGTAAAAGTAAGGAAGCAAATCATTGGCGCCAAATCATGACCACACGGTAGTTCATTCTTACTATTTTTGGGAATCGTACAAACATTTTCTTTTGCTTTAGTTCATATTGAACTTATGTGTACGGTCATTGAACTTTAACCCACGTTTTGTCCATAAAATGTATGAGGCATACTTAAAAAGTAAGATTCCAATAGGCTGTGGAAAATTTCGAAAAAAATATAAAATTTAACTACAAATAAATAATTAAAATTTAGCTAGTTTAACACGGATTTTTTTCTGTTTATAATTATTTCTAATGCTTTGTGTCTTGGCTAAAATTTCTTAGCTGATATAGTTCCGAATTATTCCAAAATTTAAATTCTTGCTCATAAATGACAGAACTACTTTAACATTCAGACTTTATATTGATCTGCAATAATTGTAAAGAGCCACAAAGAAGATTGTTAATACCCTGGCTGGGACGAGCTTATCAACCATCTTGTCTATCTTTAATTTTCTTTAATATTTCTCTTTCTCAGAAACCTTTTGAAAGTCCATGAATTAGAAACAAAAATTGTTTATTTTACCATTCTTTTTGATTAATTAAATTTTTCATAATGAACTCACACCCCCGCTCCCTTGATACCAAAAACATCACACCGGGCAAAACAGAAAAAAAATGAATTAAGTATCCATAATCATTTCTCATTAGAGAAAAACAAACTTTAGGTGTTCTTTTTTTTACTTTTTGTATGTCATAGAATTTTTTTCGTCTTTCGCATCAATTTATATATATTTTTTTCATATTCCTTTGAAGCTTAATTTTATTTGTTTGAAATTTTTGGTTCTTTTATTTCTCTCTTCCTTGCCAAACAAAAAAAAAAACATAATTTTAATGAACAAAAGCGAATTTTTGTCCGCTTTCTTAATCCACTTTCGGTGAATTAAAAGCGCGTCGTTCGCCTCATTTAGAAACTGACACTCATCCATCACCCAACTTCCATAGACTAAAAAGGCTCAATGTCCTTGCTCATAGTCATCAGCATTCGTGGAGGGAGAGAGTGAGAGCATTGTAACTCAAGATTGCATATTAAATTTTCCCCATTTTTTGTACTGGTTCTATGGCTGGTTTCCTTAGGTTTCTAGCGTGATATCCACCAATTTTTGAGGATAAATTTCCCTTAAAAAAATATTTCTTCTAAATTTTCCCTTCTTTGTTGCCCTTTGGATTTTATGCTTGACAGATGTAGCGGCGTTAAACAAACTCATACCTGATGCAAATGATGTGTATGCAGGATACTTTTGAAGGCTGACTAAAAAAGCATGCTAACACCCCTCCCGTTCCATACCACTGACCAAGGGGTGTTTGCCAGGAGATAATTTTGTTTATTTTGTCGTTGTTTGACAAAGTGACTTTGTCCACAATTGATAATTTGATATCCTTTGTCGTTGTGTATGAGTGTGTGTATGTTTTTCCTTTTATTTTTCCAATTTAATGTAATTTTTAATGAATGAGGGATGCAATTGCTTTATTTGATGTAATGAATTTAAAGTTCTAGCTAAATGAATTTGACTATCTTGGGGCCGAATGTAAGACAGTGAAACAAAAGACTTACGATGATTACGTTACAGATTCACATTGATGTGGGAGGATGGGTATTGATATATTTCATCTACATTTAATTATTGGCGGTTTATAACAATTATTGCCTGTTTAGAACAATTTTTTTATATTAACCAAAGACACTTGTATTTTAGTTTATCGCAAGTTATCTATTGAAAAAAACGCAAATATATACGGCCGTAAATTCGGCCAGGCCGAATCTTATGTACCCTCCACCAGAAACTTCTACTAAAGACTGTCATCCACAATCGAATTGCTTGGTAACATTTGCCGATGGCAAGGTATCTTAAAAATTTTAATTATTTTTGTTTTTAAATTTCTATAGAAATAAAATGTTAAACAAATTTTCTATAGAAATAACATTTTGAGAAAATGGTATATAGAAATAAATATTTGACCAAATTTACTATAAAAATAAAATTTTGATAAAATTTTCTATAGAAATAAAATTTTTGACAAAATTTTCTATGAAAATAATTTGTTTTTTCTATAGAAATAAAATTTTTAAAAAATTTTCTACAGAAATAAAATTTTGATAACATTTTTTATAGAAATAAAATTTTGACAAAATTTTCTATAGAAATAAAATTTTTGACAACATTTTCTATGGAAATAAATAGTTTTTTCTATAGAAATAAAATTTTTACTACATTTTCTATAGAAATAAAATTTTTACAAAATTTTCTATAGAAAAAAAAATTATAGAAATAAAATTTTGAAAAAATTTTCTTTAGAAATAAAATTTTGACAAAATTTTCTATACAAATAAATTGTTTTTTCTATAGAAATAAACTTTTTACAAAATTTTTTATAGAAATAAAATTTTGATAAAACTTTCTATAGAAATAAATTGTTTTTTCTATAGAAACAAAATTTTTACAAAATTTTCTATAGAAATAAAATTTTAACAAAATTTTCTATAGAAATAAAATTTGACGAAATTTTCTATAGAAAAACAATTTTTTTATAGAAATAAAATTGTGACAAAATTGTCTATAGAAATAAAATATATGGGCGCTATGCCAAAAATATGCACTGATACACAAAAATCTGCACAACTAGCCGTGGTTCTGACCTACAGAATTTAGAACCCAAATCGGAGGGCGGATTTATAGGGGGATAAATCAAATTATATACCGATACATAATTTATTCGGAACACCTATTTAAGGTCCCCAAAAACTACTAGATTCCAAATTTCAAGCAAATTGAATAAAAACTACGGTTTCTAGAAGAAGTAAAACCGGAAGATCGGTCTATAAGGGGGCTATAGCAAACCATAGACCGATACACACCATATGCGGCACATCTATTTGTGGTCTTAATATACCTTTAGATTTCTACACTGAAAATACAATGAACCAACCAGGAGGATATATAACAAACGCTGGCATCACGCCGATATCACAAAAATAAGTAAATATTTTTCGACAAATTCAATAAAATTAATTAGACATAATTTATTTTTTTCACTTGTTAAAGAAACTTTTGTAGTTTGAAGGAAAATATTGGAGTTCAAAATTGCAAGAATGTCTTTAGTGACATACGAAGTTCATGATGGACAGATTTGTAGTAAAATTTACAAATTTAAAGAAATAATGAACTATATTGTGAGAAATATGAATTTAGTAAATCTTTATGCTTAATTTGTGTATAATTTTTTCCCGTTTTTTATTTCATTTACGCCAAAAAATTATTAGAGTAAAGGCAACTTTCTACAAACTCTATAATTCCATAAACTATGTTATAATAAAGTTAAATTGGCTTTAGTGAAATAGAGAGTTCACTTTTTTTAAGTGTAATTTCAGGAAAATCGGATCGAAACTAGAAGCCCAAGAACTAAAATCAGGAGATATATGGGGACTATAACAAAACATGGACTGATACACACCATTTTCGACACACCTATTTGTGGTTCTAAAATACGTTTAGATTTCGAATTTTAGGCAAATAGGATAAGGATAAGACCCCAAATCGGGTGGTCGGTTTAAAGGGTGATACGGTCAAAATTTGGTCAATATAAACTTGACGTATTTCTTTCAATTTTGCATTTAAAAAAGTCTGGAAGTCTGGATCGGGGGGAAATCGAAAACCGGAAGCCGCTGAGACGACAAAGATAGTTGCCGGCAATTTCAAGCGAAACCGTAACCTCTCTCTCCGAGATGCCGCAAATAAGCTGGGTGTATCGTCTACAACCGTGCATCGAGCCAAAAAACGAGCCGGACTATCGACTTACAAGAAGGTAGTGACTCCAAATCGCGATGATAAACAATATACGACGGCCAAACCGCTATCCGACGATGCTGACGAAGTTTGACTGCGTGGTAATGGACAACGAAACCTACGTCAAAGCCGACTACAAGCAGCTTCATGGACAGGAGTTTTATACGACAAAAGGAAGGGGAAAGGTAGCAGATATTTTCAAGCACATAAAACTGTCAAAGTTCGCAAAGAAATATCTGGTTTGGCAAGCCATCTGTACCTGTGGCTTGAAAAGCAGCATTTTCATAGCTTCCGGGACTGTCAACCAAGAAATATACGTGAAAGAGTGTTTGAATAAACGTTTGCTGTCTTTCCTGAAGAAACACGGTTGTTCCGTACTGTTTTGGCCGGATTTGGCATCTTGCCATTACGGTAAAAAGGCCATGGAGTGGTACGCCGCCAACAACGTGCAGGTGGTTCCCAAGGACAAGAACCCTCCCAACACTGATGGCAGGTGTCAAGCGTGAGGCCAGGCAATTCGGATTTGGAAAAGCGAAAGCCTAACTGAATATTTTTCCTGAATTTTATACTAATAACTTGAAAAAGAAATTTAATCTGATTTTTTAAATAAACAATTTCACCGATTTACACGCGTTTTCCCTTGACCAAATTTTGACCGTATCACCCTTTATATGGGGGCTATACCAAAACAGGGAACGATACACCACATTTTCGACACACCTATTTTTGGTCCTTAAATACCTATAGATTTCCAATTTCAGGGAAATCAGATTGAAAATACGGGTTCTAGAAGCCCAAGACCCCAAATCGGGGGGTAAGTGGGGGCTATACCACAACATGGACCGATATAGCCCATCTTCGAACTTGACCTGCTTGGAGACAAAAAACGAGTTTGTGCAAAAATTAATCAAGATAGCTTTATTATTGAAAGCTGTAGCGTGATTACAACAGACATCCAGACCGACAGACGGACATCGTTATATCGTCTTAGAATTTCTCCCTGATCAAACATATATATATATTATATAGGGAAATCGATATTTCGATGTGTTACAAACGGAATGACAAAGTTATTATAAAATTAAAATTACCCATTAAAAACATAGCTTCCTGTGTAGTTAAAGTAAAGAACATCTTTGGACATTTTTGGAAGTGCTGGGTACCTACACAAAATAATTAACTAAATCGGGCAATTCATTCTTTTACACCATTCACGTCATTTAACCCCAGTTTCGACCAAAAAAATATAAAATTAAAATTAATTAAAAAATTTTTTAAAATAGTTTTAGTCAACTATAACAAAATTTTATTTCTGTATTCGAAACTTGATATCACTAAAAACAGAAATTAGAATAAAACTAGGAACACATTATTTTTGCCACTTTCGAAGCACTGTGGGACGTGTCCTTTGGAATATATTCAAGTCATGTTCGAACATGTAAGTTTACTCAATGTTAAAGTAACCGTCCCTTTCATACATTTTGACCAAAACTGGGACTGTTGAATATACATCAAGTACTACTACTGTATCGGTTCTGGGGTTGATAAATTTTCTGTAGGGTGGCTATATCTCTACTTCTACGAATCTTCCCTTAATGTTGGCAGCACCTGAAAGATTGACAGTCACCTTTCCATTATATAAAAGCCTTACTTTTATTTGCAAAATATGTAATATATTTTTTATCTCTTTGTAGAGGACTTATTATACCCTCCACCATAGGATGGGTGTATATTAACTTTGTCATTCCGTTTGTAACACATCGAAATATTGCTCTAAGACCCCATAAAGTATATATTCTGGGTCGTGGTGAAATTCTGAGTCGATCTGAGCATGTCTATCGACTTGAAACTTGGCACAAGTAGTTGTTATTGATGTAGGTCGGATGGTATTGCAAATTGGCCTTATCCGTAGACTTTTACCTATAGCCCCCATATAAACCGATCCCAGACTTGGCTTGCAGAGCCTCTAAGGGAAGCAAATTTCATCCGATCAGGCTGAAATTCGGTACATAGTGTAAATATATGGTCTCTAACAACCATGCAAAAATTGGTCTACATCGGTCCATAATTATATATAGCCCCCATATAAACCCATCCCCCGATTTGGCTTGCGGAGCCTCTAAGAGAAGCAAATTTCATCCGATCCGGTTGAAATTTGGTACATGGTGTAAGTATATGGTCTCTAATAACTATGCAAAAATTGGTCCACGTCGGTCCATAATTATATATAGCCCCCATATAAACCTATCCCCAGATTTGACCTTCGGAGCCCCTTGGAAGAGCAAAATTCACCCGATCCGGTTGAAATTTGGTACGTGGTGTTAGTATATGGTCTCTAAGAACCATGCAAAAATTGGTCCATACTGGTCTTAATTATATATAACCCCCATTTAAACCGATCCCCAGATTTGACCTCCGGAGCTATTGGAGGAGAAAAATTCATCCGACCCGGTTGAAATTTGTCACGTGGTGAAATTTGGTACATTGCGCTAGTATATGGCCGCTAATAGCCATGCCAAAATTGGTACAAATCGGTCTATAGCTATATATAGCCGATCCCCAAAATTAATCTACCAAAATTTTATTTCTATAGAAAATTTTGTCAAGTAGAGGATGCTAATGAGGAATGTGGTAATTACGAAACGTGCGTCCATCCAACCATCTTGCAGTCTATAGGGCTTTGCCCAAATAAATTTGACAAACATTCTTTTCCTCTGTTGGTTAAGCTACTCTTGTAGTTTTTTAGTAAACACAATGGTTTTAAAGCTGAGATCAAAACAACAAATATGATTGAAATACAAACCCACATTAAAAAACAAAACACGAACGAAGTAAGAGGAAGCACGCTCAAAATAAACCCAGCCAACTACACTCAAATCGATGATTTGATGGTGGCAAAAGAAAAGAGAAATGTTTGTATGAATTTACTTCGGCATAAGCCGGCTATCATAAACCTTTTTTCGGAAGGTTCAAGTGTGGTTCACCATGGGGTTAGTGAACTGCCTGAATTTATTCTGATAATTGGTTGATAGTTTTGCTGCAAGTAGAGGATGCTGATGAGGAATGTGGTAATTCCGAAACGTGCGTCCATCCAACCATCTTGCAGTCTATAGGGCTTTGCTCAAATAAATTGGACAAACATTCTTTTCCTCTGTTGGTTAAGCTACTCTTGTAGTTTATTAGTCAACACAATGGTTTTAAAGCTGAGATCAAAACAACAAATATGATTGAAGTACAAACCCACAATAAAAAATAAAACACGAAATTTTATTTCTATAAAAAATTTTGTCAAGATTTAATTTCGATAGAAAATTTTGTCAAGATTTAATTTCGATAGAAAATTTTGTCAAAATTTTATTTGTATAAAAAATTTTGTTGCAATTTTATTATTATACAAAATTTTGTCAAAATTTTATTTCTATAGAAAATTTTGTCAAACTGAATTATTTATGTATTTAATCGGCCTTTTTTGTTTAGTATAAACCCCATATGGACTAACTTACAATTGAGAACACGGTGTTAAGAAGTTTGAAGATACCTTGCCATCGGCAAGTGTTACCGCAACCCAAGTAATTAGATTGTGGATGACAGTCTTTAGTAGAAGTTTCTATGCAATCCATGGTGGAGGGTACATAAGATTCGGCCTGGCCGAACTTACGGCCGTATATACTTGTTTTTTTTTTTATTATTTTTCTTTGTATTTGTTGTTAATATTTGAAACGTAACGTTATTTTTCAGAACTTTGTAAAATACATACAATAAGAAAATTTTATTTTTTGAATGGAAAACTAACAACAATTTTAAAACAATATCAAAAAAATAAATAAAATTCATAGATACAATTTTTTATTACAAGGCAAATGTTTAAACAAAATTTTTAAAATTTCAAAAAATAACATTAATTTCTAAGGTTTACAGGATTTTATTTTTGTGGATAATAGTTAACAACAAACAAAAACTCATAAAAATAACATACACCACCATACCTACACATAATATTTGACTAAATCGAACCATTCGTTTTTTACACCTTCCACGCCATTTAACCCCAGTTTCGACAAAAAAAAAAACTTAAAATTAAAACTAATTTAAAAAAAGTAAAATAATTTTAGTCAACTATAACACAATTTTATTTCTGTATTCGAAGCTTGATATCATTAAAAACAGAAATTAGAATAAAACTAGGATCACATTATTTTTGCCGCTTTCGAAACACTGTGGCGCGAGTCCTTTGGAATACATTCAAGTCATGTTCGAAAGTGTAAGTTTACTCCATGTTAAAGTAACCGGTCCCTTTTGTACGTTTTGACCAAAACCGAGACTGTTCAAAATACATCAAGGTCTACTACTGTATCGGTTCTGGGGTTGATGAATTTTCCGTAGGCTGGCTATATAGCTACTCCTACGAATCTTCACTTAATGTTAGCAACACCTGAAACATTGATAGTCACCTTTCCATTATATAAAAGCCTTGCATTTTGTTAAAAAATATGTAATATATTCGTTGTAGAGGACTTATGGGTGTGGGTATTGTTGTCATTAAATTTTAATTAAAATTCAGTCTTTGAGTCCACTTCACTTGAACTCACCTGCTTGCCAATTTTAATGACGAATGGATCTCTCGAATCGGTACAAAAAAAAAAAATAATCATACTCGAATTTCAAACAAAACAAAACAATGCGGGTTTTTCGTTTTTTTTTTTTTTTTTGCAAAAATATTGTTACTTGCTTATTATCCTTTACATTGTCCTAATTGACATTTTCCACCTTTTTTCTCTCTATTCCTTTTACATTTAGCATTTCTAAAGGGGGCTCTTAAGGATTTATTGAACTGTAAAATCTCTCTGGGAATGTTGTTAGACTATGGATAGATATTACGCAATATGTAATTCGCATTCTCCAAGGAGTCTGAAAACAAGGAGCCAATGAATTACCAGTGCAAAATCTAAACCATAAATCCTTAGACAATGCGAAAAAAAGGACCATATATCTAATGTAACAAAAGCAAAATCAAAAGACGGAAGATTACAAAATCCCCATATGACAACGATTTTCAACAGCATGAGATGAAGTCCTTGTGTTTTTTGTTCTTTGCGATGAAAACACAAGAAGTTAAGAAGATTCCCAGTATGAGAGGGCAATTACATACACCAGCGATCAACTCATGACCAAGACAAAAAAGGCATTCCACCATATAGCATATCCTGCATATTGAAGGATCTATGTGTGTTCTGCTTCGGTAGTTGCTTCTTACTTTTACTTGAGCTGAAAACAATGAAAGGATTTTTGCTACGCAAGGTGTTGCCCAGTAATAATGTGGGTAGTTGTGAAGACGACACTAGCATTAGCTGGGTATTATCCTGTGTTTTGCATTCGCAAACCTCCTTATCCTCATTCACAAAGCCACACACACACACATACATCATACACCATATGTGTATAATGTATGTATCTGAGTTCATCTATGAATGAGAGTCAACAATAAGGATTAAATATCCTTTGGTACCCATATTCGGTAAACATTGTAGAGATTTTTGATTATCTCTAGACCACTATGCCAACCGTACAGACAGCTAGAACAATAATAACATCCCGAATTACTTGTTACAGTAATATCCGCATAGACATCACTGGTATTGAGAAAAATACTGCTGTTCTAGTCTTTATCTTCAGCCTGGGTGGTTAGAATTTCCTATAGACGACATAGCAAAATCAAACCTCCTGTCTGCTGTATCTTCAATCTAGCTTCGATTAGACTTGATGATGATAGTTTTTTATCTACGTTTCTGGGGTGAATTAATGTTGTCGCTCTATTTGTTATGCATTGGAATAGGGAAGCTCACAATTAAAATAAAAGTCTCAAACTAATATCATCCCAGCAAAAAAAAAAATGGAAGTTGTTCCTAGTTTATGAACATTGCATGCTTGCACTTAAAAATATTGTGTTAAAAAATTTAAATCCCAAACATATAATTTTTACACCCAACCATATGAAAAACAGTATTTTTCGTCCGTGTTAAAAGCTGGGCAAATATAATGGGGGTAATATTTCTGACTATTTTAAAGCTTCTCTAAGTGGTTTCACCGCAATGTGGAACGCCGTTCGGACTCGGCTAACAAAAAGGAGGTCCCTTGCCTTGAGCTTAAAATAGAATCGGGGAGCACTCACACAGCAAAAATATTTGGAAGTTCTTCCAAAGGCACAACTTTAAAAGCACTTCCAGAAGATGCACTCCCAATGATGTTCTTTATTTTAACAACCCAGGAAGTTCATTTAATTCAGTTTTTTATAACTGGGTTTTTTCATATTTTTAATGGGTAATTTTAACTTTTTTTTGTTTCAAATAGGTTAAAAACAGAGTAAGAATTCATAAGATGGTACAAATCATTTAAATTTTGTCGAATAAATGCTAGATCCAATCTGAAAAAATTGTGAATTTTTGAAAATATTTCAAGTCAAACGTTTCCGACAAGCGTTAGAATCCATTAAAAATTATAAAAATTATTTATTTGACAATATACCACAGAATTTTTTTTATTTACATCCAAAACATTGAATTCGGATCACACCTGAAGAAGTGATGCAAATTCGTTGAAACGGCTGTTGAAAGGGAGGACTTCCGTCCTATGACAAGCCCATGTTAAATTCATCGCTTCTGCGTCAATTTTGCACCACTTCCGGATCCAAAAAGAACATTTTCATTACTTTTTTGGCGATGCTTTTTTTGCTGGGCAGTGATAAGAGAGAAGTGGTAATGGCGATTTAGATTGGGAAAAAAAGTGCAATATTCTCGAAATTTATTGCAAAATATGAAAGACACTGTCATTGATTTTGAGTATCAAAATCAATTATGAATTTTGCAATAACTTGGGAATGACACTATCATTTGCGCAAAAACACAATGAGGGAAAATGTAGAGTAACACAAAGGCAACATATTTTTTGCGAAACGAAATCGCCCTAAGTAAGCCTGAAATATCGGGTTTCCACAATACCTAACCTAACCTATAAATGAAGCAAATTTTTGTCCTGAGAACATTCAGAACATAGATTGTAATATTGCTGTCTTAAGGCATGTACCAATAAAAACTTCCCATATAACTGAATGGGGGGCATTAGAGGGTTAAAATAACGGAAATAAATCGATGTGTTATAAACGGAATGTCCCACTTATTATCAGGGATATAAAATGCAGTGCTATAGTACTTTTTTCAATACTTTTTTGACCTGGCCAGTACCGTAGTACCCTCGCGAATGATTTAGTAACTTTTGTGTAGACATTTTTAAACCGATATCAGATTTATGGTACAATAGTTTTGACAAAAAATTTTAATAGTTTGAGAAAGACTTTAACAAACTTATTTTCTAATGGTCTTTTACAAATTTGGCACAAATTTTCTATAGAAAATTTTGTCAAAATTTTATTTCTATGGAAAATTTTGTCAAAATTTTATTTCTATAGAAAATTTTGTCAAAATTTTATTTCTATAGAAAATTTTGTCAAAATTTTATTTCTGATAAAAAATTTGTAAAAAATTCATTTTTATAGAAAATTTTACCAACATTTTATTTCTATAGAAAATTTTATCAACATTTTATTTCTATAGAAAATGTTGTCAAAATTTTATTTCTGATGAAAATTTTGTCAAAATTGTATGCTGTAGCAAATTTTGTCAAAATTTTATTTGAATAAAAAATTTTGTCAAAATTTTATTTGAATAAAAAATTTTGTCAAAATTTTATTTCCATAGAAAATTTTGTAAAAAGTTTAATTTTTATATAATATTTTGTCAACATTTTATTTCTATATAAAATTTTGTCAAAAGTTTATTTCTATAGAAATTTTTGTGAAACGCTTATTTCTGCAGAAAATTTTGTTGAAATTTTATTTCTTTAGAAATTTTTTCTATAGAAAATTTTGTCAAAAATTTATTTTTATAGAAAATTTTGTTAAAATTTTATTTCTGATAAAAAATTTTTAAAAAAAATATTTTTATAATAAATTTTACCAACATTTTATTTCTATAGAAAATTTTACCAACATTTTATTTCTATAGAAAATTCTACCAACATTTTATTTCTAGAGAAAATGTTGTCAAGATTTTATTTCTGATGAAAATTTTGTCAAAATTTTATTTGTATAAAAAATTTTGTCAAAATTTTATTTCGATAGAAAATTCTGTAAAAAGTTTAATTTTTATATAATATTTGGTCAACGTTTTATTTCTATAGAAAATTTTGTCAAAAGTTTATTTCTATAGAAATTTTTGTGAAACGTTTATTTCTGCAGAAAATTTTGTTAAAATTTTATTTCTTTAGAAATTTTTGTCGAAATTTTATTTCTACAGAAAATTTTGTTAAAATTTTATTTCTGATAAAAAATTTGTAAAAAAATTATTTTTATAGTAAATTTTACCAACATTTTATTTCTATAGAAAATTTTACCAACATTTTATTTCTATAGAAAATTTTACCAACATTTTATTTCTAGAGAAAATGTTGTCAAAATTTTATTTCTGTAGCAAATTTTGTCAAAATTTTATTTGGATAAAAAATTTTGTCAAAATTTTATTTCGATAGAAAATTTTGTAAAAATTTTAATTTTTATATAATATTTTGTCAACATTTTATTTCTATAGAAAATTTTGTCAAAAGTTTATTTCTATAGAAATTTTTGTGAAACGTTTATTTCTGCAGAAAATTTGGTAAAATTTTATTTTTTTTAGAAAATTTTGTTAAAATTTTATTTCTGATAAAAAATTTGTAAAAAAAAATATTTTTAGAGAAAATTTTACCAACATTTTATTTCTATAGAAAATTTTATCAACATTTTGTTTCTATAGAAAATGTTGTCAAAATTTTATTTCTGATGAAAATTTTGTCAAATTGTATTTCTACAGCAAATTTTGTCAAAATTTTATTTCTATAAAAATTTTGTCAAAATTTTATTTCGATAGAAAATTTTGTAAAAATTTTAATTTCTATATAATATTTTGTCAACATTTTATTTCTAAAATTTGTCAAAAGTTTATTTCTTTAGAAATTTTTGTGAAACGTTTATTTCTGCAGAAAATTTTGTCAAAATTTTATTTCTTTAGAAAATTTTGTTAAAATTGCATTTCTATAGACATTTTTGTCAAAAGTTGGTTTCTGCAGAAAATTTTGTCAAAATTTTATTTCTATAGTAAATTTTGTCAAAATTTTATTTGTACAAAATATTTTGTTTCTATAAAACACATATCATTTCTATAAAAATTTTTGTCAAAATTTTATTGCTGTAGAAAATTTTGTCAAGAGTATATTCCTATAGAAAATTTTGTCAAAATTTTATTTCTATAAAAAATTTTGTTAAAATTTTATTTCTATAGAAAATTTTGTCAAAAGTTTATTTCTGTAGTAATTGTGTCAAAATTTTATTCCTATAGAAAATTTTGTCAAAATTTTTTATTTTTATAGAAAATTTGTTCAAAACTTTATTTTTATTTATCTAAAGAAATTTTTTGAAATAACATGAATTCTACGAATGTACCAAAAAGTAGAATTCTACCAATCCACTATGGGCGGAAATCGCAAAACAGCGGCAAAAAGTAAAATTTTCAAAATGAAAAATTAATTGATGTTCCAATTGAAATTACTATACAACATCTTGGAAAGTACAAATCGAAAGTTAATTTAAAATTTGGCAACCCTGTTCAGGAGAAAAAGGTTGCCAATGTTTACCAAAATTTATGCAAGTTGCGTATAATCAAAAAGAACAAAAATTACAAAATTTCGTGCTTAATTTTTTCGCAATAAAAGTGAATAAAGAAAACTTTTAAATGTAGATTCTAAGAGAAGGTTTACTAGTTCAAAATATTGTAAACACTTTAAAAATTATTTTTGTTTTTGAACTTGAATTTATGGATTCAAAAGTGCTGTTTATATGTGAAAATTTTAGTACATACGTATATTTGCGAAGAATAGAACTGGAAAGGTTAATGATTGTTAATGAAAATTGTTGCTTATAATTGTTCGTGAGAAAGTATACGTTTACGTACTGTAAGGTTTGTCTACCCAAACTTGCCCATACTAAAATAAATGTAAGGGTTTTATAGTCAAATTTGGGAAAATCGGGCGATACATATATATGGGAGCTATATCTATATCTGAACTAAATTTGATGAAATTTAAGGGTACTATAAAATATTACTTTGTGTTAAATTTGAAGACAATCGGGTAGTAAGTAAGCGCAGTATGGTCTCATTTGTCGAATTCGGGCGATACATGTATATGGGGACTATATCTAACTTTGATCCAATTTTTTCCAAATTCAACAGTGTTTGTTCTTTGACCAAGAAAACACGTTATACCAAATTTTATCAAAATCGGTTAATAATTGCGACCGGAATCCTGCGAACAACAAACACAGACGGAAGGAATTAGAGTTAGATACCGAAGAAAGTGATTTTGATGGTTAATATTTGTTTAATCTTAATTAATAAAATTAATTTAATAAAATGACAACGGGTTTATACTATTTACATCAAGTTCTGTGGATAAGGCGCTTTTTTTAATAAGGAAAACAAACAAATGTAAATTAAACTCCATCTAAGAGTATATTCTATAGTACTCCAAGTGGTATAAGGGGGATTGACTCCCTTTTTGATTTTGGTAAGATATATCGATATACCATGTTTGGCGATACTAGATTGATTGTAAATAATTTTTGCCGCAAATTTTTAATTTCCGCCCATAGTGCAATCTACCAAACAGTAAAATTCAGTCTAAAGAAGCTCTTGATAATAATCTTCCAATCGAATTTTTGTTGAAATTTAGTTAAAAGTACTTTTTCGCTCAAAAAAATACCTTTTTGTACTTTCTTGAAAATTGTATTTCCCATCCCTGCTTATTATACCCTCCAATGTTGCATAACAAATGCAACCAAAAATTAAGAAAATATTTTTTTCTTTATACGTTTTTAAAGTCTATAAATGCAAGATTCAAAGTTTACTTCTTAACATTTTGCTGAGATGAACCCCCCGCCTTCTTATATACCATCTCATTTTCACTAAATACAATATTTGCCATGGCTTTTCATAGCTTTCTTTGTTTATTTGTTTTGTTTTATTCGATTTGATTTCAAACTGGGTGACAAGTTTGCTAAACTAATAATGTCAGTCAACATCTACTTACTCACTGTTTTCGAAAATAAAAACAAAGCAAAACGCAATACTTCCTATACACAATGGAGGAAATATTCCACACTGGATGATCCCAACGTTATGAGTATCTCCCATAATACATTCACCCTAGAAACCACTCAAATACGGATAATGGCATCTGAGATTTCTGAAAAACTAAATCATCAATTGTTTTGTAGGATAAGTTTCTTCATTCATTTGGATTCTTATCTTTCGCGACATCAATGGGCTGCAGTCATTAAGTAAATACTCGTCCTGAGTGCTTCACATAATCAGCAAGCCTTAGAAAAAAGGCATTGTCATCATCATCATCATTTGTTTCCATCGCATCCTTTTGTCTCTCATCTATTATCCTTCAATTTCTGGTTGGTTGTTATGAGAGCAAATATATGCTTTCCGACGAAGGAATCTAATATACAGTGAAAGAAAATAGTGTATGCATAGAATATGACTTTACAAATTGTATCATTACTTAAGGGTTGTCTACTTTAAAAGTTGATCATGGCATACAGGAGCTAGAGACAATCTTCTAACGATATTTTCCACCTAAGGGTATCGGTCACAATATGAATGCCCAATTTTTTCGTGGAGCATTTTAGAAATATCTGGTTACCGTTTTTTGCAAAACATTCCCATCGTGATGTTATATATCCTATATGATCTCAAAATGTTTACTGGTTTGACTATGGTGAATTTTTTTCGTGTCAGATTTCTGCCAAATATTCTCCAATATTTTTTTAAATAAATAATTTTAAACCCCAAACAAGTATATACGTCTTCTAAATTGTAAGTTAGTACATACGGGGTATGTATTAAACAAAAAAAGGCCGATTAAAATTTTGACAAAATTTTCCATAGAAATAAAATTTTGATAAAAATTTCTATAGAAATAAAATTTTGACAAAATTTTCTATAGAAAAAAAAATTTTAACAAAATTTTCTATAGAAATAAAATTTTGACAACATTTTCTATTGAAATAAAATTTTGACAAAATTTTCTATACAAATAAAATTTTGACAAAATTTTCTAAAGAAATAAAATTTTGAAAAAATTTTCTAAAGAAATAAAATTTTGAAAAAATTTTCTTAAGAAATAAAAATTTTGCCGAAATTTTCCATAGAAATGAAATTTTGATAAAAATTTCTATAGAAATAAAATTTTGGTAGATTATTTTTGGCGATATGGACCAATTTTTGTGTGATTGGCGATCGGCTATATATAACTATAGACCGATATGGACCAATTTTTGATTGACTGTTAGCGGCCATATACTAGCGCAATGTACCAAATTTCAACCGAATCGGATGAATTTTGCTCCTTCAAGAGGCTCCGGAGTTCCAATCTGGGGATCGGTTTATATGGGGGCTATACATAATTATGGACCGATATGGACCAATTTTTGCACCGTAGTTAGAGACTATATACGAACACCACGTACCACATTTCAAACGGATCAGATGAATTTTACTCCTCCACGAGACTCCGTAGGTCAAACCTGGGGATCGGTTTATATGGGGGCTATACATAATTATGGACCGATATGGACCAATTTTTGCATGGTTGTTAGATACCATATACTAATGGCACGTACCAAATTTCAACCGGATCGGATGAATTTTGCTCCTCCAAGAAGTTCCGGAGCTCAAATATGGGGATCGGTTTATATAATTATATATATATAATTATAGGCCGATACGGACCAATTTTTATAAATTTGTTAGAGACCATATATTAACGCCATGTACCACATTTCAGCCAGATCGGATGAAATATGCTACTCTTAGGGGCTCCGCAAGCCAAATCTGGGGGTACGTAAAAGTGGACCGATATGGCCCATTTGCAATACCATCCGACCGACATCAATAACAACTACTTGTGCCAAGTTTCAAGTCGATAGCTTGTTTCGTTCGGAAGTTAGTGTGATTATAACAGACGGACGGACGGACATGCTTAGATCGACTCCGAATTTCACCACGACCCAGAATATATATACTTTATGGGGTCATTGAGCTTAACATGAAATACTTTATGGGCTTGAGCTTAACATGGAATCGGGCAGCACTCAGTGATAAGAGAGAAGTTCACCAATGTGGTATCACAATGGACTGCATAGTCTAAGTGAGCCTGATACATCGGGCTTTCACCTAACCTAACCTATGGAGTCTTAGAGCAATATTTCGATGTGTTACAAACGGAATGACAAAGTTAATATACCCCCCATCCTATGGTGGAGGGTATAAAAAAAATTCACAGTGTATTTATCAAATGACAAGTATTATTAGCTTCATTCTATTTTGTTGGCAAATATTTAGGCCATGGCCGAAAAATACAAAACCATTGTCATTCTTGGCCAAATATATGTACATGGTATTTGAAGTGCGGGTAGAATGTTCAAGGATTTATGTGTTGTTCACACATCTTTAGTAATCCCTCAAAGATGTTTACATGGGATTCTTTTGAGTAATGGACTTATTAACCAGCAAAAAGCAAAAAAGGTTCATATTTTATTTATATGTATGCTATTTGGCATAGAGATCAAATATCCACGTCATTATTTGAAATACAATAATTATGTGATGTTTAATAGAAGCAAAGATGGAATGTTGGAAGTTTACTATTGTACCAAGGGTGCTCAGATCATAACATACAAACATGGACAAAAAAGTATTTTTTTGACATGCTGCAGAGTGAAAACTATCTTTACATGCAATCATATGATGGTTATGAATTAGAATATCGATGAAAGGGAAAGCGAGAGAGAGAGAGAAATAAGAAAGGAGGAAGAGATAAAGTTGGAGACGGAGAGAGGTTATTAAAGAAGCCAACATGACACAGTGAGAAAAACAAATGAGGAAAGATGGATGAGTAAGTCAACACCAGAACAAGTATAAACGGCCGTAAGTTCGGCCAGGCCGAATCTTATGTATCCTCCACCATGGATTGCGTAGAAACTTCTACGAAAGACTTGTTATACACAATCGAATTACTTGGATTGTGGTATCTTAAATCGTTTTCTAAATTGTGAGTTAGTCCACACGTGGTATATATTAGACAAAAAGGTATGTAAGTCTACAAATAATTACGAATCGATATGGACTTTTGCACGGTACTTAGGGAGCCAGATTTGAAATATGGGGGTCGCTTATATGGGGGCTATATACAATTATGAACTTGATATGGACCAATTTTTGTGTGACTGGCGATCGATTTATCTGAGGGCTATATATATATATCTATAGACCGATATGGACCTAGTTAGGCATGGTTGTTAACGGCCATATACTAGCACAATGTACCAAATTTAAACTGACTCAGAGGAAATTTACTCCTCCAAGAGGCTCCAAAATCAAATCTCGGGATCGGTTTATATGGGGGCTATATATGATTATGGACTGATATGGACCACTTTTGGCATGGTTGTTAAATATCATATACTACCACCACGTACCAATTTTCAATCAGATCGAATGAATTTTGCTTCTCCACAAGGCCCCGGAGGTCAAATCTGGGGATCGGTTTATATGGGGGCTATATATAATTCTGGACTGATATCAACCAATTCATGCATGGTTGTTGGATACCATATACTAACATCACGTACCAAATTTCAACCGAATCCGATGAAATTTGCTCTTCCAAGGGGCTCCGGAGGTCAAATCTGGGGATCGGTTTATATGGGGGCTATACATAATTATGGACCGATTTCGACCAATTTTTGCATGGGTATTTGAGGCCATATATTAACACCACGTACCAAATATCACCTGAATCAGATGAATTTTGGTCTTCCAAGAGGCTCCGGAGGTCAAATCTGGCGATCGGTTTATATGGAGCTATATATAATTATGCACCGATGTGGACCAATTTTTGCATGGTCATTGGAGACCATATTCTAACACCATGTACCAAATTTCAGCCAGATAGGATGAAATTTGCTTCTATTAGAGGCTTCGCAAGCCAAATCTGGGGATCGGTTTATATAGGGGCTATATATAATTATAGACCGATATGGACCAATTTTTGCATGGTTGTTAAAGACCATATACTAACACAATGTACCAAATTTCAGCCGAATCGGATGAAATTTGCTTCTCTTAGAGGCTCCGAAAGCCAAATCGGGTGACCTGTTTATATGGGGGCTATATATAATTATAGGCCGATGTGGACCAATTTTTGCATGGTTGTTGGAGACCATATACTTACACCATGTACCAAATTTCAGCCGGATCGGATGAAATTTGCTTCTCTTAGAGGCTCCGAAAGTCAAATCGGGTGATCGGTTTATATGGGGGCTATATATAACTATAGACTGATGTAGACCAATTTTCGCATGGTTGTTAGAGACCATATACCAACACCATGTACCAAATTTCAGCCGGATTGGATGAAATTTGCTTCTCTTAGAGGTTATACAAGCCAAATTTGGGGGTCCGTTTATATGGGGGCTATACGTAAAAGTGGACCGATATGGCCCATTTGCAATACCGTCCGACCTACATCAATAACAACTACTTGTGCCAAGTTTCAAGTCGATAGCTTGTTTCGTTCGGAAGTTAGCGTGATTTCAACAGACGGACGGACGGACGGACATGCTCAGATCGACACAGAATTTCACCACGACCCAGAATATATATACTTTATGGGGTCTTAGAGCAATATTTCGATGTGTTACAAACGGAATGACAAAGTTAATATACCCCCCATCCTATGGTGGAGGGTATAAAAAGAATATAAACACTTTTTACAACTTCCACCATAGGATGGGGGTATATTAACCCAGCAAAAAAAAAATTGGAAGTTGTTCCACAAACATTTCTTTTAAAACGCATCCCGGAATCCCCCATCAAGATTTTTCCACTTCCGATGCAGACCTTTTGGACAAGTCCACAAACGTTTCTTTTAAAGCGCATCCCGGGATCCCCTATCGATTTTTCACTTCCGATGCAATCCTTTTAGACAAGTCTTAGAATGTACGGAATTACGCCGATGGCAAGGTATCTTAAATCTTCTTAACACCGTCTTCTCAATTGTAAGTTAGTCCATACAGGGTATATATTAAACAAACAAAGGCCGATTAAATACGTATATATTTCAGCTTGACAAAATTTTCTATACAAATAAAATTTTGACAAAATTTTCTATAGCAATAAAATTTGGACAAAATTTTCTATAGAAATAAAATCTTGACAAAATTTTCTATAGTAATAAAATTTTGACAAAATTTTCTATAGAAATAACTGATATGGAAGTCCAGTGGGCATATTCCCATTAATACCTCCAGGGCGGCAGTGGCCGTTGTCCTTATCGCATCGGTCAAAAAAATAAGATCCATTTTATTTATTCTGCTCAATCTCAGTATATGTTTGTGGTGGTTCGTGATGGGCCACCAGACGTGTCATCCGTATGTACCCAGCAAAAAAAAATGCAAGTTGTTGCATAAACATTTCTTTTAAAGCGCATCCCGGAATGCCCCATTTAGTTTTTTCCACTTCCTATGCAGTCTTTTTGGACAAGTCCACAAAAACTTTTTAAAGCGCATCCCGGAATGACCCATTAAGTTTTTTCCACTTCCGATGCAGTTCTTTTGGACAAGTCCTCTAACATTTCTGTTAAGGGGAGCCACCGTGGTGTAATGGTTAGCATGCCCGCCTTGCATACACTAGGTCGTGGGAGCGATTCCTGCTTCGACCGAACACCAAAAAGTTTGTCAACTCAGTAATGCTGGTGACATTTCTGAGTACTTCAAAGCTTCTTTAAGTGGTTTCACTGCAATGTGGAACGCCGTTCGGTTTCGGCATTAAAAAGTAGGTCCCTTGTCATTGAGCTTAACATAGAATCGGGCAGCACTCAGTGATAAGAGAGAAGTTCACCACTCTGGTATCACAATGGATTGAATAGTCTAAGTGAGTCTGATATATCGGGCTGGCACTAAGCCTAACCTTCCTTAAAAATAAGGGAATGTTTCAATAAATTTACAAAACAATAAACAGAATAACTATAAAACCTCTTTTCATCTGGATGCTTCCAAAAGGTCATTATTTTCCATGGAAATGGGAATATATCCCCTTCCAAAATTAAGCATCATTGCTCCCCTAATGAGTGAATGCCAGTGGGAATGAGAAGATGTTCAGTTTAATGTTAATAACGACTGCCGAAGCTTTATGAACTTTATGTTTCTTGTAGCTTTTTGTGAATCCTTTTCGATAACTTTTATTACCGCCAGTAATTTATTTAATAATTAAAGTTACATTTTTTAATTTCCTTCGTTGCTTTGTCTTGGTTGAAGGTATTGTTGCTTCTTTCTTTGTGGAAAATCCATAGCTCTCTCTCTCCATAGCTTTTCTTGGGTATTGTCTGGTAAGAAATTATTATCTGTGATTTTGGCACGCAACAGTTTACAAGGATTGTTTCTTTTCACAAAGCCCAGAATCTTTTTGAGGGTATAAGTATTGGTAAATGAGTCTGTTATTAGAATATCGCAGGTGTGTTTCCTTTCCAAGGGCTTTTATTTGAAATGTTTATTGTGCGTACTATGTACTCAGCATTGAGTTTGGTGTACATTTGGAAAAGAAACCTTTCCATAAGGAATTCACAATTTCAATTAAAACTAATTTGTTTGCAACTAATAAATAAGACTCAACGAAATTGAATATACACGAAAGAAACGTGTTATCCCGTGGCAACGAGTACCAGATGACTCGTTACCACCTCGAATGTAATATCCAGGTTTTTATGTTGGAGGAAATGCAACTCGGAAGCCTCCGATAGCTTTTTGCCGCGTCGATGAGCTCACCTTAGGTTAGGTATAATGTCAGTCCGAAATTTTAGGATGTAGGGCTTGGAGAGGGTTCAGAGGATTCAGACCTCTTCCCCACTATTTTCATCATCGAATGACTTATTCATCTGAGGCTTTACTTCTCAAAAGCTTCTGGACTCAGGGACAAAAATGATGGTCAGCAAGATTAATCTTTCTGATCGAAACCATCACCGGAGTTGTGCGAACTGTAAAAGAATTAACGAATAATAGAGGGACTCACCAAAACTTGGCTACGATAGTTCAATAGCACTGGTAGGGAGCACGAAGTGACTTCATTCACCTTAGGCATCGACCATTCAAAGAGGACCCAAAGTTTTTCAACCGCCTATTTATAGCCCATCTAAAGAGAAACAAAGAGGCCCAGACAACCAGTCCTTTAATTTGTTGCCTCGCATCCATCTTCATTCCGCAATTTACCTAAATTTTAAGAGTCTTAACAAACTTAAAGAACCTTTGTTTACAGCATAGTTTGCCGTTATCTGCAATCCCGTTATATCTTTGGGTTCAGACCACTTCCTCACAATTGTCACCATAGATCGACCATCCGATTTCTCAACCTCTGAACCTTCGATGGACATGGAATGGTAAAGGTTCATAGAAACCATCAAGCTCTCATCTTCATGTTGACTAGTTGAATTTCTGGGCGTATTTAACGACGCAACTAGAGTTTTTGGTTTCAGCTGTGGCCTAACTTCGCAGAAGCAGCTGGACTCACAGAAAAAAGATATGAGATTAGTCCCACAAACCCACGGACCAGAACTGTCCGAACTGTAAAATAGTTTAAGAATAGAAGTGGAACTCGTGAAAACTGAGGTTCAATGTAAATTGTGGTTTCCCGTACGTGAGTTCAACAGCCCGGGTAGGAAGCAAGACGGGACTTTACGTCAGTCACCTTGGACATCAACCGTTCAAAGAGGAAAGTGAATTTTTGAAAGCTCGAAGTCATCCATCTCAAGAGTAACAAATCGGCCAAGAGAATTATTCCTCGCATTTTTGGTCTCGGAACCATCGTCATGCCCCAAATTTACCTACATTTTAAGCACCTTACCAACTTTATTACATTTTTTACAAGATAGTTGACATTACCTACAAGCCTCTTCCCACAATTCTTACAATAGATCGACGATCCGATTACATAACCTATAAACGTTTAATGGACATCTCTGGGAAAGCTTCATAGAAGACATCAAGAACTCATCTTCATATTGCCTAGACGAATTTCTGTGCAAATTGAAAGCCACAGCCAAACCTTTTGGTTTCATCTGAGACCTAACTTCCTAGAAGTAGCTAGACTCACGGAAAAAATATATATACGATTAGTCCCATAAACCGTACTGATCCAAATAGGGGACCTGAATTGTGCGAACTGTAAAGGGTGATACGGTCAAAATTTGGTCAAGAGAAAACGCTTATAAATCGGTGAAATCGTTTATTTAAAAATTAAATTAAATTTTTTTTTCAAGTTCAATTAGTATAAAATTCAGGAAAAATATTCAGTTAGGCTTTCGGTTTTCCAAATCCGAATTGCCGGGCCTCACGCTTGACACCTGCCATCAGCCACCTTCTTCGCCGCAGAAAGCCAGTTTGCCTTGAACTGCTGCTCGTCCTTAGCAGTTTTTTTGGTCTTCTTTAGGTTCCGCTTGACAATAGCCCAGTATTTCTCAATTGGGCGGAGCTCTGGCGTGTTGGGAGGGTTCTTGTCCTTGGGAACCACCTGCACGTTGTTGGCGGCGTACCACTCCATGGCCTTTTTACCGTAATGGCAAGATGCCAAATCCGGCCAAAACAGTACGGAACAACCGTGTTTCTTCAGGAAAGGCAGCAGACGTTTATTCAAACATTCTTTCACGTAAATTTATTGGTTGACAGTCCCAGAAGCTATGAAAATGCTGCTTTTCAAGCCACAGGTACAGATGGCTTGCCAAACCAGATATTTCTTTGCGAACTTTGACAGTTTTATGTGCTTGAAAATATCTGCTACCTTTCCCCTTCCTTTTGCCGTATAAAACTCCTGTCCCGGAAACTGCTTGTAGTCGGCTTTGACGTAGGTTTCGTCGTCCATTACCACGCAGTCAAACTTCGTCAGCATCGTCGTGTACAGCCTCCGGGATCGCGCTTTGTATTTTGTTTATCATCGCGATTTGGAGTCACTACCTTCTTGTAAGTCGATAGTCCGGTTGGGCAAGAGAGTTTACTATGGGTGCAGGATCCTGGCCCTCGATATATCGGTAAGTCAACAGAAAGAGACACAGAATTCTGTTTAGGGGGTTCCGAGCAAACTGCATCTCTTGACTTTGGTTATTCAAGACATTTTGCTATGCGTACGGCATGTGAGTGACATTCATAATTTGTTTGTGGATTCAAGAACGAGTGATACCAGGTTAGGTATATTCTTCATTGATGACCGAGGTTAGGTTAGGTGGCAGCCCGATGTATCAGGCTCACTTGGACTATTCAGTCCATTGTGATATCACATTGGTGAACTTCTGTCTTAAATATCACTGAGTGCTGCCCGATTCGATGTTAAGCTCATTGCCAAGGGACCTCATTTTTATAGCCGAGTCCGAACGGCGTTTCACAGTGAAACCATTTAGAGAAGCTTTGAAACCCTCAGAAATGTCACCAGCATTACTGAGGTGGGATAACCGACCGCTGAAAAACTTTTTGATGTTCGGTCGAAGCAGGAATAGAATCCACAACCTTGTGTATGCAAGGCAGACATGCTAACCATTGTATCACGATGGCTCAGTGATGACCAAAGACTACGAACTACTCTATACGGATAGGTTAGCCGAAACGTACAGAATTCAATATCCAGGGGATCGAGCAAAAATTTCACTTGACTGTGATTGGCCAAGATTTTGACCAGGAAAGTCGACGCTAATCGGTACGTCAACCGGAACGTACATAGAATTCTGTTTTGGTAGTCCCGACTGTCCCCAACTGTAACATGGTGAGTGTTGGCATGTCAGAAGGATGCAATGTGACAATGTGTTGACAGCATATTGGAATCGTACGTGAGGTTTAACTTATCACGATTCTCAGCGCGTGTTCTTGGCCGACTGTACATTTCTCAATTACATACCACTGTCTATTAAGGGACTTCATACTTAGTTGGAATTGTTGCTTTTTTTGTCCCATCCTGAAGACGCTGACTTTTGCACTCAACTTTCTCCGCGACGAAATTTGCTTGTTTGGTAAAAAAGAATAGGAAATTACTTCACTTCAAGCATCTTCGGATTCTTGAGATCCATGTTCATCTCCTTCCATAGCCAAGACGTGAAAAGGGTCATCGAGGATTTTGGGACAATTAGGAAAAGCTTATACTGATGCAGGTGTCTTTGTTTGCAAGGAGGTAACTAAATATCATAGTTTCAAGTTCTCTGGCATCAAGATGTGTCAGTCATCCCCACAAATTACTGGATCAGGGAGGGTGCCTTAGCCAGAGAATTGGGGATCGTATGTCACTATACCGTAAGTATTATTTGTTTCTCCTGAACTCAACATAAGATTGTCTGACAGCCATCTCTTGATTATTAGGGCAGGAATGCTTCATAAATCTCGTAAGGATGTGGAATGGTTGACCGTGCATTTGGCCCCTTCTTGTTGCTCAGACTCTTTATAACTTTGCTGATGTCTTTCCCCAGTTGCGGGTAAAGCGCAATACAAAATAAATAATAGTTGGTAAATCCTCACCATGTTTTCGGTAATTTCGATTGATCCTAGCTCAATCATGTTATGCAGAACAAAAATTTGAATTTGATCTCCAAACAGTCACCGTTTAAACGAATATACTTCGGATCTCCGGTCATTCCTCGAGAGTAGTTCTCCAATTTATTTGTCATTGCTAAAGCTCTTGTATAGACTCTTGCTCTCCCAAAAGTTAGCAATGGTTGACTTTGGTTAAATTCAATGCCACGAGTACAGACGTCTCGTACGGCCTTTTGATGCATAGCCTCTCTGATACATTGACTAATATCAATTTCGATTGTTCCTAGTCGGCCATGTCATGTTGAAGAAGAATTTGAATTTGGTCTCCAGCTAATTATTGTTTAACCGGAGATACTCTCCGACCCATCCTTGAGAGTTTCATTTTTTACATTGAATGAAACATATTTTTTACCCTCTATGAGCGTATCGTCAAGAGCAACACATGGTGAATCTGCTCCCAACTTTAACATGGACATAAACAATACAATTGGCTGGAAAATCATTGTTTAATATTTTCATACAATCAATCGATTTTTTTCAGTCTATCGAACTTATTTCTCTACTTTTGTTTTTGTTGTTTTTGCGAAAAACTGGTGTGTTTGTGGCAATTTTTACTTGCCTTTGGACCTGGGAAAATTGCAATAATTTAATATTCTTATCATCACCAATGTATCTAAAGCACATTATTAACAATGCATGAAGATCAGAAGCACATTGACTCGCACTTCAATTTCATATTTTCTACAAACTGGCATATTCAGCTACCAGGTTTTCTTGTTTTGCCTGTCTTGCCTCAACCAAATGGACTAACAATAGGAGTGTGGAATGCAACAATTCCCCCGAAAGGAAATTTAAATGAGCAACAGAAGCTATTGCTGCTGCTACCATCGCTCTTACCTAACTTAACCAAAATGCCTGGAAACTGTTAAACATATTCGTTGGCGAATATAAACTCTTGCGGGCCACAAGAGACTCTAGGAACCAGGAACTTTGAATTGAGAAGAATAACAATAGTTCCACAGAGTAGGAACTATTCCCGCAATAGCTGTCGGATAAAACAGTTCATAGTTTGGATAATAGTTTTGTTGTAGCTTTAATAAAATTGTTGGAAGAATTCTTAATAGTTAAACGGATGAAGAACTACCGCGTGTTTGTACATTAGAGTGGAAATATAACTGTGGACAAAGATAATATCAAGGAATAATAATTGGAAGGTATAAGGTTGGGTCAGCAGAAGACTTCAAACTAAGCCAGCAAAAAGTGTTATTCCTAGACCCCATAAATTATACCTCCCCAACCTCTGCTTTGGTGTTTTTTTTTTTCAATTTCGGATCGAACACAGGAGCCAGGTGTTTAAGGTGGCTTTTCTAAATTTTACAACTTGGCTTTCTTAGGATTTGAAGAAAGCGATCTGGCGATGATTGGCATTGGTGCATGCTATATGATAGAGCTACTGGGTTCTGAAGGATATGTCTACTATGTCGCAGCGATCTGAAGACCATGTTGTGATTCTACAAATGGGATAGCCTGAGTTATTAATTTTCAAAGGGATCCTCAACTATTGTCGCATGGTTAGGAAACTCCAGTGCAATACGATCAGCAACTAGGACTTGTGATCTTCAAGTCATTTTGAGTTTACCTCTCCCAATTCTCAGCTCAGTGTTCTGGTGTGTCAGTATATTTCTCCATTGCATATAATTAATGGCCAGAGTCCAGAGTGAATAGTTATATGTCTTCAGGATTGATCCACTCTCATTGTCCCTCGTGTTGCCATTCAGCGTCTTCAGGATCTTGTTTTTGCACTTTACGTTCATGGCGACCGAATCACCTAGAGTTGTACGAAAAAATAGGCAATCGAACTTCACTCGACAAATCTCGGAATTGGATCTTTATAGTGGGTATTCTTTGGCTATTAAGAGACGTCCTACTAAGTTATATGTGGTGAGGTAAATTTCTAATTCTTTGTTTGTTTCTGTACTCAATGTTCTTGGCGACCAAATTAGTGATCGGAAACCCATTAGTTACTAATTTAGCAATAGTTATCAAATTTGTTTCTTCAAAATAACATCCAGTGTGGATTGGGAATTTCCGTATTTTAAAGTACCAGGAGAAACCATTACTTGTCTTTTGGAAACATATAAGCTACTCGGATTAGACCTGATCTTTTGTTTCAGCTTCAAAAGGTATCCGTAGTAGCAACAATGTTTCATTGCATTAAGCTAGCTCTGGTACGTTATACAATGCACACCCAGATAATCAAAATTTACGATATAGTATATTGGTTTCATTGTTAAGCCGTCGTACACCCTTTGGAGAGGATGTCCAAAGTAGAAATTTTACAACGGATGCAACGGTCATGTTGTCTTCGAATATGTGGGGCAATGAAGACCACGTCAACCAGAGACTTGTAGACGATACTGGACTTAAAACATATCGAGGTTCAGATTAAAAGCGTACCAGCTACGGCTACGATTTCGTTGACGATGATCAAGACGAACCATCCAAGGACAAAAGGGGAGGCGGTGGGAGTTATGGCGGGTGCCGTAACAATCGAATGATTGAATATCTGAGAATAACAATATCTGAGTTGGTCATATCTGACGCCAGTAAGATAGTCCTGAGAAAATGGGACCGCAGAACAGATACTAGAGGGAAATAACTTCTACATCGATGGATCGAAGATGGGTGAGACGACGGAACTGGTCGTATCTGTGGAGGACCCAGATACCGAGATCCTATTCCGATTACTAGGCAACAGCACACTCCTGCAGGCAGAAGGGCGTGTCATAAGTGAATGTGTTAAATTGTTTGGTAATAATACGAGGCCACGAAATATGAACATATTAACCGATTGGCGGAGGTCAATAAAGGGCCTGGAATAACACGAGGCCACAAAACGTATACATAATAAAGGCATATTCAGATATAACGGTTCGATCATATACTGTATTGGAATGCAAAAGTATCAAAAAGTATCAAAAAAGATCAAATAATATTCCGAATATGACAGGATCCGCATCATATGGGTGCCAGGTTACGCCGTAATAAGAGGAAACGGGAAGGTAAATGATCTGGAAACAAGAGCTAGGATGCATAGGGAAGTGAACTTAAAGAACGCAAAGCCAATAGAGGAACGCAGGGCGACTTGCATGAGTGGGTACAGAAGAACATAAAGCGATATGGGCCAATGCAACGGTTGGAAGGGCTACGAAAAAACTATGGGGTGACCCAAATACAACAAAGACTTAAGAACTACTCAGGGAGAGTAGGACGAACCGGGCGGTCATTATTCCCATGGGCGTGGGGCCATGAGAACACATCTGGGCCGAATAGGAGTAGTAGAGTATGTTGTATGTAGCATGTGAGATGAAGAAATGATTCGGGGCATTGGTCAGCTAGGAAACAGGGATTGGAAAGCAATCAGGGAATGCATAAGATAAACAGAGTTCATGGAATAAAAAAGGGTACGATCGAAAGAAAAATTTAGAACGCCCAACAAACCGAATACTGTCTTAAGTGTATATCAGCCGACATGAGACAGGGAAACCTAAATCCCCTTTTCAACTTTACCTAAATCCTTTGTGAACCAATCTAGAGATTTATTCTTATTCTTAGATCTGTAAGTAACTCGAACATATCCATTAAAATTGTCTGATGGGGTAGGGTAGAATTGTCCTACATTTTTTTAAAGAAGCCGCATCTTTGGCTGGGAATCAAAACCTTAAGGGAAAGTCATAATCTTTGGATGCAAGTAAACTTTTTTTGAGTGTATCAATCCATCTTTTGGTAATCTTCCCTCATAAATTGGTATCCCGTTTTGAATTCTCTGGCATCTAGATATCACAAGTGATTAGAAATAATATTTCATGATTTTTCTTTTCGTACTTATTCGAGGAATTTAGATTTCATTTCATATGAAACCTCGTTTTTCATCAGATTTCCTTGCATGTTTAGATGAGAAGATTAAGATTTCTCCAAAACTCATACAAAAATGGCTCCAATAAATCTAGAATACTCCAATGAATGAAAAATGTTGCCTATTAATTGATGAACTATTTAATAAATTCCTTGTCCTTGGCTCTTATTTCTCTTCCATACAAGTATGGCGACACCTCCAAAGGAGTTATAATGAACTTAAAATTTACTAAACTTTGATTGACTGTTGATGATATTTGAGCGAGCTGCTGCTTAAGAAATAAGAAAAAAATAATCTTTGCAAAAAAATCACTACTTCTGATGATGGCATTACTGTTGGTGGTTGATGCCTGTCTGCAATATAGCCAGAAAAGAAATGGAATAACTTTAGCACATACCTCATAACTTCTCTTCATATTTCACAGAGTTCTTTTTTTTTTGGATTTCATTTCCACTGAAATAAATGCAATTATAGCTCCAAGTCATAAGATGCCATGTTTAGGAAGCAAATACTTATGGAGGCTGGGCCTGAATCACCATCAGCCATGGAGGGAATTCTCGTTGGCCCAACAAATGGAAATGACGATGAACATAAAATGAAAGATAAACTCTAAATTGCATACGATTAAATGGATGCAAAATGTTTGGAGTCAATGGATCTACCCTGGAATTGAGAATTTAAATGAATTTATAAAATTGTGGCTTGCTATTGATGCATGATGATGATGATGCATTCAATCTTGGGGTGTGTGAATCGGAGCAATATGGTGTTTACTTCATTGGAGGGAAACATCAATGAATTATTTTCGCCATTTTGTTTTTTTGATTTGTATGATAATAATACAATGTTTTGAATTATAATAATTCAGTTCATGCATAAATGTTTTGAGCTTCAATGGCATTTGATTCATGAGGATGCTTCTACCATCGTCATAAATTGCCAGAATTATTAAAGAAGGATGTAACACAGACGGCCGTCTTACGCTTTTTTTAATAGCTTAAGGCTCGTCTCGCACAAGTGGCAGATGCGAGAATGCCATAATACCAAGAATTTATATTTTTGAGCCATTACTTCGAATTGTATTTTGACTTTCCATTTGAAATTCAAATGTATAAAAATATACTACAATGGAAGTTTTGTTCTAAAGGGTGATACGGTCAAAATTTGGACAAGGGAAAACGCGTGTAAATCGGTCAAATCGTTTATTTAAAAAATCAAATTAAATTTCTTTTTCAAGTTCAATTAGTATAAAATTCAGGAAAAATATTCAGTTAGGCTTTCGCTTTTCCAAATCCGAATTGCCGGGCCTCACGCTTGACACCTGCCATCAGATTTTGTACAGCCACCTTGTCCACCTTCTTCGCCGCAGAAAGCCAGTTTGCCTTGAACTGCTGCTCGTCCTTAGCAGTTTTTTGTTCTTCTTTAGGTTCTGCTTGACTGTGAAAATGCTGCTTTTCAAGCCACAGGTACAGATGGCTTGCCAAACCAGATATTTCTTTGCGAACTTTGACAGTTTTATGTGCTTGAAAATATCTGCTACCTATGCCCTTCCTTTTGCCGTATAAAACTCCTGTCCCGGAAGCTGCTTGTAGTCGGCTTTGACGTAGGTTTCGTTGTCCATTACCACGCAGTCAAACTTCGTCAGCATCGTCGTGTACAGCCTCCGGGATCGCGCTTTGGCCGTCGTATTTTGTTTATCATCGCGATTTGGAGTCACTACCTTCTTGTAAGTCGATAGTCCGGCTCGTTTTTTGGCTCGATGCACGGTTGTAGACGATACACCCAGCTTATTTGCGGCATCTCGGAGAGAGAGGTTAGGGTTTCGCTTGAAACTACCGGCAACTCTCTTTGTCGTCTCAGCGGCTTCCGGTTTTCGATTTCCCCCGATCTAGACTTCCTGGCTGTCGACAAACGTTCAACAAACACTTTAATTACATTTGTAACGGTTGATTTGGCAACTTTTAGCGATTTTGCCAGCTTTGCGTGCGAGTAGCTCGGATTGTCGCGATTTCTTCTTGCTTGGACGGCATTTTGACAACTGCAGAGTGAATTCCAAAATCAAAACAGGAGCAACATTCTACACACACACACCTTCAAAATGAGGGGTGTTGAGGTTTTTTAAATGCAAAATTGAAAGAAATACGTTTATATTGAAAAAATTTTGACCGTATCACCCTTTAAAGTATATATGTTCTGGGTCGTGGTGAAATTCCGAGTCGGTCTGAGACGGACGGACGTCTGTTGAAATCACGCTAACTTCCGAACGAAACAAGCTTCTCGACTTGAAACTTGGCACAAGTAGTTGTTATTGATGTAGGTCGGATGGTATTACAAATGGGCCATATCGGTCCACTTTTACGTATAGGCCCCATATAAACGGACCCCCAAATTTAGCTTGCGATTGCTCTAAGAGAAGCAAATTTCATCCGATCAGGCTGAAATTTGGTACATGGTGTTAGTATATGGTCTCTAACAACCATGCAAAAATTGGTCCATATCGGTCCACTTTTACGTATAGCCCCCATATAAACGGACCCCCAAATTTGGCTTTCGATTGCCCTAAGAGAAGCAAATTTCATCCGATCCGGCAGAAATTTGGTACATGGTGTAAGTATATGGTCTCTAACAACCATGCAGAAATTGGTCCATATTGGTCCATAATTACATATAGCCCCCATATAAACCGATCCCCCGATTTGGCTTGCGGAGCCTCTAATAAAACCAAATTTCATCCGATCCGGCTGAAATGTGGTACATGGTGTTAGTATAAGGTGCTTAGCCTCCATATAAACCGATCCCACGATTTGGCTTGCGGAGCCTCTAAGAGAAGCAAATTTCATCCGATCCGGCTGAAATTTGGTACATGGTGTCAGCATATGATATCGGTTCATAATGATGGTTGCCACTCGAGCCAAAAATAGTCTACCAAAATTCTACCAAAAACATTGTCAAAATGTTATTTCTATAGAAAATTTTCTCAAAATTTTATTTCTATAGAAACTTTTGTCACAATTTTATTTCTATAGAAAATTTTGTCAAAATTTTATTTCTATAGAAAATTTTGTCAACATTTTATTTCTATAGAAATATTTGCCAAAATTTTATTTCTATAGAAATTTTTTTCCAAATTTTATTTCTATAGAATTTTTTTTTCCAAATTTTACTTCTATTGAAAATGTTGTCAAAATTTTATTTCTATAGAAAGTTTAAACTTAATTATATACGTATTTAATCGGCCTATTTTAGTTTAATTATACCACGTATGGACTATGTGGTATATATTACGGTGTTAGGAAGTTTTAAAATACCTTGCCATCTTCAAGTGTTACCGCAACCCAAGTAATTCGATTGTGGATGACAGTCTTCAGTAGAAGTTTCTACGCAATCCATGGTGGAGGGTACATAAGCTTCGGCCTGGCCGAACTTACGGCCGTATATACTTGTTATACCCTAAACCACATAGTGGTCAGGGTATAATAAGTTTGATCGGCCAAAAAATGTGTCTACCAGAAATATTGATTTTAGACCCCATAAAATATATACCGATCGACTCAGAATCACCTCCTGAGTCGATCTAGCGCTTGGTGTCCGTCCGTCCGTCCGTCCGTCTGTCCATGTATTTGTTGTTCACAGGATTCCGGTCGCAATTATTAACCGATTTTGATGAAATTCGGTACAGGGAGTTTTTTGGGCACAAGGACGAACGCTATTGAATTTGGAAGAAATCGGATCAAATTTAGATATAGCTCCCATATATATGTATTGCCCGATTTCGACAAATGGGGTCACGTTTCGCTTTTTTTTCAAACGGATCGTCACCGAATTTGGCAAAAGGTAATGTTTTCCATCGCCCTTCAAGTCTGCAAAATTTCATCCAAATCGGTTCAGATTTAGATATAGCTCTCATATATATGTATCGCCCGATTTTTCTAAATTTGGCCATAACACCCTTATTTATCAACCGATCTTACTCAAATTTGGCTAAATGTAGTCTTCTATAGCACTTACTATATGTGCAAAAAATCATCGAAATCCGTTCAGATTTAGATATAGCTCCCATATATATGTATAGCCCGATTTTCCCAAATTTGGCCATAGAACCCTTATTTATTAACCGATCTTACTAAAAGTTGGCTAGATCCAGTCCTCTATAGTACTAACTATATGTGTAAAATTTCATCGAAATCGGTTCAGATGTAGATATAGCTCCCATATATGTTTCACCCGATTTTGAAAAATTCGCCACTAATAACCTTATGTTTGACCATACAGGCCTCATTTCTTAACTGATCTTACTCAAATCTTGCAGAAGGTAACCTCTTGTGGTATTAATCAAACCAGCAAAATATTATGCAAATTGGTTCAGATTTAGATATAGCTTCCATATATATGCATCGCTCGATTTTCCCAAATTTGGCCATAATACTTTTATTTATTTTGATGTACTAGCCGATCGTATTTATACGTACTTGTAGCTCTTACATAAGAATATTGCTCGATTTTTACAAATTTGTATTTATTACCCACACTAATTTAACGATTTTCTCTTTTTTAATAATTGGCTCAATATTAGTGGCATACTAACTCCGTAGGTGCAATATCAACACAGCCAGTGTTGCGAGAAGTGGGGGAAATTCCCTATATGCAGGGTTTTTCTAATATTTAGCGTCTTGTATGGCCACAATGTAGGATATTTTCACTCAACACAATTTGTAATAATTTTTACATTTTGGTGGCTCTAGAGGAGGAAATTAAAAGCCCGCAAAGCTTGATCTTTAACAATATGGTAAACTTTATTCCTGTAGAAAATTTTGTCAACATTTTATTTCTATAGAACATTTTGTAAAAATTGTATTTCTATACAATTTTTTTCAAAATATTATTTCTATAAAAAATTTTCTCAAAATTTTATTTCTGTGGAATTTTGTCTCAAAATTTTATTTCTATAGAATTTATTGTCAAAATTTTATTTCTATAGAAAAATTTCTCACAAAAATTTGCTTATAGAAAGTTTTTCCAAAATTTTATTTTTATAAAGATTTAACAAAAATGATTACTAATTTGGGTAGAATTCTACCAACTGTGGCAACCGTGGTCGTAATACAAATTTATATTCTAAGTTATATACGTTGCATATTTATGTTTTAAGATAATAAAGTACTTAGAACCATTTTTGTTTTGTAAAATTTGTTTAAATTTAACGAAAAATATTGTAAGGAAAATTGTTTGGGAATATAGGGAACTTTTTTTGTCCTTGTAGGGTAAACCGAACATTTTCCCTGGCAACACTGACTATGAGCTATAGTCAGATTGAGACAAAGCTCACATGTACCCCTTAATTTTCTTAAATATGCAACTGCGGTTTATCTCCCAGACCTATATCAATGTTACCCCACAAATGCTTATGATTACTAATTCAGAAAGAGTAGTTTAGGGTATGATATAGTCGGCCCCGCCCGACTTTCTACTTTACTTACTTGTTTTTGATTGGGTTTTATTCGGATTTGATTAAATAATTAATTGAATTAATTAACATATTAATTGAATCCGTTTCCAAATTTTGGTGAGAATTTTTTGTGTGTAAAAGATCACTTTTTGATGTTCATTGAAAGTAACAGCTTAGAAAGAAATTTTAAAATTTTTGGTTGGCTATAGTTTAAGCCTATTTCTGCTAGGCATATTTACGCACAAATCTAAGTTATAACACTCTCGCCACATTGTGGTGTAGTTTATAATAATCACGCAATATCAAAGTGTATAATTTTATATATCTACAAAGTTAAATAAATTAAAAACAAGCCCTTTTAAATAATAATTATAAAAGTTTTTAAACCACAGCCAGTGAGATATTAACCAATAATGATTTTTTATGCAATAGCCAAGTATGACAATGACATTGATTCCCAACCGGTTTTTATGACTAATGAGAGCTTCTTACCTTATGACAATCGTACAAAAAATATATTCTAATGGCAAATCAATTAAACAGTCATTTAATCAATGAATCAAATACGTCATTATACACTTACGTTATATATGACAAAATTATCTTCCCAAAAAAAAAAACAAGATATGCTTACTAAAAAAACTTATTTAAAAGGTCAAATTTGTGAATCACTGCAATGAGAGTGTAAAAAAAAACTGATAATATGGGTCCATAAATTCGACATTCACAAAAAATTCACTGTAATGCATATCACAAACAACCAAAACGATAATAATTCTATGGAAATAACAACAGATATGTGTGACAGCATATTAAAAATAAACTGAAAGCTATGAATTTTTTATATAAAACAATTCTTTTTTAATTACATTAAAAAATATTGCATTAAAATGAAATTAACAAACGAAGGACTAAAATGAACACCAAAAAAAAACACACACACACACAAAACCATGAAAGTCAAATACTCTCGTTTGAACAGAGAAGTAAATTAATATTAAAATCGATTCAGATATTCCAATAAAAAATACATCAAATGGATTAAACAGAGCGGTAGTGAAACTATGCATCCAAAAAACAATTTTACAGCAATTTTTTCAAAATATGAAAAAAGCTAAAAATTACAATAATAATCTATATTATAGAAGTTCCTCGTTAATATAGTGTAAATAATTTAAGCATTTTCATATCCCAAAAAGCTTTAATATATCCCAAAAAATTACTGTCTCAGACTCAAAAACTTATTAAATATTTAGAAAAATCGGGTGATAATAGCAACATATAGACCAGAAGTAATGAAAAATCTGTAAAAAAATAAAGAAATCGTCTGTTCTTATTATTATATATTATATTAACTTTGTCAATCCGTTTGTAACACATCGAAATATTGTTCTAAGACCCCATAAAGTATATTTATTCTGGGTGGTGGGGAAATTCTGAGTCGATCTAAGCGTGTCCGTCTGTTGAAATCACACTAACATCCGAACGAAAAAAGGTATCGACTTGAAACTTAGCATAAGTAGTTGTTATTGATGTAGGTCGGATGGTATTGCAAATGGGTCATATTGGACCACTTTTACGTATAGCCCACATATAAATCGACCCCCAGATTTAGCTTGCACGCAGAGAAGGAATATGATCACCCCAAACATGTTTCTAGAGCAAAATATTATTTTTGGATGGTGACCATACAGCATGTTTCTTGCAAAAATGTTGTTTTCTCGCCAAACATAACATGCTCGCCGAAAACAGATTAATAATTTCCGAGAAAATAACATGGTTGCGACAAACATGTTACATGGTCACCATCCAAAAATAACATTTTGCTCTTGAAACATGGTTGAGGTGATCATATTCCTTCTCTGGGTGTGCGGAGCCTCTTACAGAAGCAAATTTCATCCGATATGGCTTAAATTTGGTGTGTAGTGTAGGAATATGGTCTCTAACAACCGTGCAAAAATTGGTCCATATCGGTCCATAATTATATATAGCCCCAATATAAATCGATCCCCAGATTTGACCTCCGCAATCTCTTGGAGGAGCAAAATTTATCCGATTCGGTTGAAATTTGGCACATTGCGCTAGAATGTGGCCTCTTGGGGGAGAAAAATTCATCCGATCCCGTTGAAATTTGGTACGTGGTCTTACAATAAGGTCTCTAACAACCATGCTAAAATTGGTCCATATCAGTCCATAATTAAATATATAGCCCCCATATAAATCGATCCCCAGATTTGAACTCCGGAAGCTCTTGGAGGAGCAAAATTCATCCGATTCGGTTGAAATTTGGTACATTGCGGTACATGCCAGAAATGGTCCATATCGGTATATAGTTATATATAGCCGATCCCCAATCACACAAAAATTAATCCATATCGGGCAATAATCATGGTTGCCACGCGAGCCAAAAATAATCTACCAAAATTTTATTTCTATATAAAAGTTGTTCAAAATTTTATTTCTATAGAAAATTTTGTCAAGATATTATTTCTACAGAAAATGTTGTCAAATATTATTTCTATCGAAATTTTTGTCAATATTTTATTTCTATAGAAAATTTTGTCAACATTTTATTTCTATAGAAAATTTTGTCCAAATTTTATTTCTATAAAAAATTTTGTCAAAATTTTATTTCCATAGAAAATTTTATCAAAATTTTATTTCTATAGAAAATTTTGTCAAGATTTTATTTCTATAGAAATTTTGTCAATATGTTTTTTCTATAGAAAAATTTTTGTTAACATTTTATTTCTATAGAAAATTTTGTCAAAATTTTATTTCTATAGAAAATTTTGTCAAAATTTTATTTCTATAGAAAATTATGTCAAAATTTTATTTCTATAGAAAATTTTGTCAATATGTTTTTCTATAGAAAATTTTTTCAAAATTTTATTTCTATAGAAAATTTTGTCAAAATTTTATTTCTATAGATAATTTTGTCAAACTGAATTATAAAGGGTGGTTAAAATTTCAAGGGCCGATGTTGATTTTGAATAAAACACAAACTATTTAGGAAATTATTGTAATTTTATTTTATTATGATATATTGGTATTACTCAATTATGTATGGAACAAAATATCGGCCAAATGGGCGCCGTGACCTCGGTGGCACACCTTCATCCGATGGTCCAAATTTTCGATGACGCTGAGGCATAATGGAGGTTCTATGCCGTTAATGTCCATTAGCTCTTGAATTGTTGCTGGCTTACCGACGTACACCTTTTCTTTCAAATAGCCCCAAAGAAAAAAGTCCAACGGTGTCAAATCACATGATCTTGGCGGCCAATTGACATCGCCATTACGCGAGATAACACGGCCATTGATTTTGTCGCGCAAAAGTGCCATTGTTTCGTTAGCTGTGTGGCAAGTGGCACCGTCCTGCTGAAACCACATATCGTCCACATCCATATCCTCCAATTCGGGCCATAAAAAGTTCGTTATCATCTCACGATAGCGAACACCATTCACAGTAACTGCCTGACTGGCCTCATTTTGGAAAAAATACGGCCCGGTGATGCCGCCAGCCCATAAACCGCATCACGCAGTCACTCTTTGTGGGTGCATTGGTTTTTCGGATTCTCATTCGCCCAAATGCGGCAATTCTGATTATTGACGAATCCACTGAGGTGTAAATGTGCCCATCACTGAAGATGATTTTCTTCGAAAATTGATCATCCACGTTGCCATTTCTTGGAACCATTCTGCCCATTCACGACGTCCATGGTTCAAATTGAGTAAGTCTGAAATAGAGAAATGTCAAATAAAATTCGGGAAAAAAACTGGCGTTTAGGTGTGGTTCACATTCAACATCGGCCCTTACAATTTAACCACCCTTTATATGTATTTTTATACCCTCCGCCATAGGATGGGGGGTATATTAACTTTGTCATTCCGTTTGTAATACATCGAAATATTGCTATAAGACCCCATAAAATATATATATTCTGGGTAGTGGTGAAATTCTGAGTCGATCTAGGCATGACCGTCCGTCCGGCCGTCCGTCCGTCTGTTGAAATGACGCAAACTTCCGAAAGAAACAAGCTATCGACTTGAAACTTGGCACAAGTAGTTGTTATTGATGTAGGTCGGATGGTATTGCAAATGGGCCATATCGGTCCACTTTTACGTATAGCCACCATATAAAGGGACCCTCAGATTTGGCTTGCGGAGCATCTAAGAGAAGTATATTTCATCCGATCTTTCTGAAATTTGGTACATGGTGTTGGTATATGGTCTCTAAAAATCATGCAAAAATTGGTCCACATCAGTCCATAATTATATATAGCCCCCATATAAACCGATCCCCAGATTTTACTTCAAATTTTTTTTTCATTAAATTTAGGACACATATTTTGAACTAAGGCTAATTTTCCTTAAAGTAAAGAAACACATTTTTGATTTAAAGAAATTGTCCTTAAATTAACTGAAATATTGAAACTTTAGATTTAAGATAAAACGCTTCAAGTACAGGCTAAGACTTTTTTTTTGTTTAATTAAGAAAATATTTTTTAGTTTGAAGTATACGTTATAATTTGGATTTTTATACCCTAATCCAGGTAGGGTATAATAACTTTGATCTGCCAAAAAATGTGCCTACCAGAAATATTGATTTTAGACCCCATAAAATACATACCGATCGACTCAGAATCACCTCCTGGCGCTTGGTGTCCGTCCGTCCGTTCGCAGGATTCCGGTCGCAATTGTTAACCGATTTTGATGAAATTTAGTAAAGTGTGTTTTTTGGGTACACCCTTCAAATGGGGTTTCGTTGCGCTTTCTTACTAACAAGGACGAACGCTATTGAATTTGGAAGAAATCGGATCAAATTTAGATATAGCTCCCATATATATGTATCGCCAGATTTCGGCAAATGGGGTTACGTTGCGCTTTTTTACTAACCGTTTATCGCCAAATTTAAGGTTAGGTTAGGTTAAAGTGGCAGCCCGATTAAATTTCAGGCTCACTTAGACTATTCAGTCCATTGTGATACCACATTTAACTAAAAGTACCTATTACATATGGGCACTTCTAGTCTTAATCACTGAACCTTCTCTATTATTTACTTTTGTGGAACCAACCAGATTGCTCCAAAAACATTAACTAACTGCTTAAGTTAACGTTTTCCAGGTCAGCCAGTAATCTAAAGCTTTATGCTCCTAAAATTCGCTTACGCCTTACACAAAAAGCAGGACACTCACACAAGAGGTGTTTAATTGATTCCTTTTCCTCCACGTCATGACAGCTTATACAATAGTCATTATACTTCGCACCTATAGTTTTTGCAAATTCGCCTATCAGGCAGCGACCCGTTATAGCAGATATTAGGAGTGCTATCTGACGCCTTGAGAACACTAGCATATCTAGTGTGCGGTTTAAGTTTAAATGGGGCCATATTTGCTTGGTGTCGTTACAACCCTTGCAATTTTCCCATCGAATATTGGCCATCATAACAGCCTTCTCACGCAGTAAGAGCTTGCAGGTGGCCAGAGGCATACCAACAAATTCTAGTTCCCCTGGAATATGTAAGGAAGTTCCTAGCCTTGCTAACACATCTGCTTCACAGTTCCCCGGTATGTTCCTATGACCAGGCACCCATATTAGGTGAATATTGTACTGCTCAGCCATCTCGTTGAGAGATTTGCGGCAGTCTATGGCCGTTTTTGAGTTAAGGAACACAGAGTCCAAGGATTTTATTGCAGGTTGACTGTCTGAGTATATATTAATGCCAATATTTGTTGGAACATTACTTCTCAGCCAATTCACCACCTCTCTTATTGCCAATATTTCAGCCTGAAAAACACTACAGTGATTAGGTAATCTTTTCGCAATTCGAATTTCCAGATCTTTAGAATATACTCCGAACCCCACTTGTCCATTCAATTTGGAGCCATCAGTATAGAAATCTATATATCTTTTATTCCCCGGGGTCTGTGTACACCACGCCTCACTGTTGGGAATTAGAGTTTCAAACTTTTTGTCGAAAAGTGGTTTTGCCAGGGTGTAATCCACTACGTTAGGCACATCTGGCATTACTTTGAGGACCGAACTATGACCGTACATTTTTTCCGACCACAGCGATAGCTCGCGCAACCGCACAGCCGTTGTTGCAGCTGACTGTTTGGCCAAAATGTCTAAAGGCAATAGATGTAGCATGACATTAAGGGAGTCTGTTCCTGTCTTACTAAATGCGCCTGAGATACATAAGCTCGCCATACGCTGAACTTTATCTAAACAAGTCGGTTTCAGAAGTGCCGGCCACCAGACTACAACACCATATAGCATTATAGGTCTAACCACTGCCGTGTATAGCCAATGCACAATTTTTGGTCTTAGTCCCCACTTTTTCCCTATTGCCTTTTTGCACGAGTACAAAGCTACCGTGGCTTTTCTCGCCCTCTCTTCAATATTAAGCCTAAAATTCAGCTTCCTGTCCAAAATAACGCCAAGGTATTTTGCACACTCACCAAAGGGAATTTCAGTACCCCCTAAGGAAATGGGCCTAACCGTGGGAGTTTTGCGATCTTTGCAGTACATGACTATTTCTGTCTTTGCTGGATTTACACCAAGACCATTATCTTTCGCCCATTTCTCAGTCATCCGGAGAGCTCTCTGTATAATATCTCTGATTGTGGATGGGAATTTTCCCCTGACTGCTAGCGCCACATCATCTGCGTATGCCACCACTTTTATCCTTTCTTTTTCTAGAGAAACCAGAAGGTTGTTTATAGCAACATTCCAAAGAAGAGGTGATAGAACTCCTCCTTGGGGAGTGCCTCTGTTCACATACCTTTGTATGTTTGCTTGCCCTAGTGTGGCTGAAATACGTCTCTTTATTAGAAGTTCGTCTAACAGCCTAAGTATACCTGGATCAACATTGAGAGTTGTCAGTCCATTTAATATCGAGCTCGGATGGACATTATTGAACGCCCCTTCGATGTCTAGAAACGCCACGATTGTGTATTCTTTGACAGATAGTGAGCTTTCAATAAAGCTGACCAGTTCATGCAATGCGGTCTCAGTAGACCTGCCCTTCGAGTATGCATGCTGTCGTTTCGAGAGCAAACTTGAATCCACGCTAGTTCTAAGATACATGTCTATCATCCTCTCCAGGGTCTTAAGTAGGAATGAGGATAAGCTGATTGGTCGGAAATCCTTCGCACTCGAGTGAGAGGCTTTTCCTGCTTTAGGTATGAAGACGACTTTTGTTTCCCTCCACTTTTCTGGAATATATGCTAAGTTTACACATTGTTTATATATCACCGTCAACCAGGGGATAATTCTTTCAACCACTGCCTGTAACTCCGCCGGAGTTAAGACAAAGTACTCTTTTTCATCACGGTTTAAGTGTGCAAATTTTATCGGAATCGGTTGAGATTTAGATATAGCTCCCATATATATGTATTGCCCCCATTTTCCCAAATTTGCCCAAATTTCCCAGATAGGTCTCTAAAAAAATTCTTCATTTTAAAAAAAGCCGCATCTTTGGCTCGGAATCAATACCAAAATCCTTAAGGGAAGGTCAAAATCTTTTGGGAAAATTTCAACCGGATCGAATGAAATTCCGCAAACCAAATCTGGAGATCGGTTTATATGGGGGCTATATAATTATAACGGTTGCCACAACCTAAGTAATTCGAGTATGGATTATAGGAAAATTGATCTTGCTTCAAAGACGCACCATTTTAACGGTGAGATGCAAATTCCGAATTTGAAATTTAATGAAACACATTTGAAAACATAAATTTTGTTTTAAAAACTTTCCTTTTATTAAAAATTTAAAGGAAGTTCTCTTTAATGTAATAATTAAATATCCTAAAATTTAGGTTGCATTGTCTTTCATATTTTGTTAGTGTAGATTTAAATGGGGTTTGTTTCCTTAAATCTGGTTTAATAGGAGACGATATTGTCAGACTGAGATATTTTGGCTTTATGTACAAAAAATACGATGGAAGTATTTATCTATCCCCCTCCATTAATACGCATCTGATCTAGAACATCACATTCATTTATGTGAATTTATTAACAGCTTTATGTTTAAAATACACATCCAATACCATAAAGGTCGTACAATTAACACGGAATCTGATTAAATAAAAACAAATTAAGTGGTTTGTAAATAAATTATATGAAAATATTAACAATTTTTTTACAAAAGCTCAGATAATGCTGTAACTGTAAATGAAAAAAAGAAAAACATTTGGTTTATTGTAAATAACGTTGCTCAATATTACTTTTCCACAAATTGCTATGAAACAAAAAAAAAAAAGAAACACTATTTGAAAAAGATGAAGAGAACCTAATTAAATAATGCCAACCACAAACCACATACCATTATTTGAAGAGGTAACTAAATCCCCTAAAGAACATCAGCTGGTTGTGGTCCCAAAGGTAATTCTTCTACGAAATAATAATTTAATACCCTTAAACCCATTTTCAAAGTTGTAATTTTCCAAACACTTAGAAATAAGAAAGGTAGTGAAGCGATCCTTTCCCTCACTTCAGCATTTGCAACCTCCTTTGCATTTTGTTCCATAATTCTCATGACTTCTGTCATGTTTCCGGTGAATCCTATTATAATTCCGTTTGTACTCTTCTTCAATTACGATTCGATTTAATTCTATAAAAAGTTAAAATAATATTTTCATTAAAACTCCATTTCATTTGAAACACTACACACTGCACTTGTCATGTCCAACAGAGCAGCGAGAACTTCATTTGGCCAACTTGAGGACTGTTTGGGTGGATGATTGACTGACAGTCTGATCGTCCATATGAACAACTGTTCATTGTTCAATGTTCTTAGGTTGCATTCTACGAAAAGTCCATGGAGAATATTTCTTTAGTTTGATGTTGTCTAAGGTTACCCCCATTGATTTCAATTGGACTTGAATTGTCATGAAATTCTAGCAAATGAAAATGAAAACCCTTTCAAATAAGCTTTGCCTTTAAACCCAAGAATGATTAGAGTACTCTACTCTACGCCATGAAATATTTTCATATGCAAATCAAAGATTGTTTTCTTTATGTTTTCCCTTTGGTTAGGGAACTTCAAATCTGGGTAACAGGCGCTTTTTTGGAACACGGCAAGGGTTACGGTGGGCATCAGTGGTTTTTGAGTCGATAGATTGTATTTCTATGGTGGGTTATTGACTGCACTCCTTTAAAGGGCTACAGTGGATAAAAATAGTGGTAAGATGGATTTAAATTGAATTCACAACAAGTAAGTAGTAAAGTCGGACAGGACCGACTATGTTATACCCATCACCACTACACCCAGAAAAAGTGTCTTCGAAACTAAAGGAAAAAATGTTCATCAATTTTGTTTAGTCATTTTATTTCCATTAAGTTAAATTTTTGTGTGATATAATAAAATTTACTTATTTCAATAAAAAATCCTAAACTGAAAGCAGTTAGGAATAGTTCATTAACTAGAATAAGGCATGGAATTTTACTAATACTGTTTTCTTCGCTGGGTATAAGAATTTACTACTGAACAAGAAAATTTTATTCACAATAAACAAAACCCGAACTAAAACCAAGTTTCCTCAAATTTAGTAAAATTTCTCATAAAATGATAATTCTGACTTCCTTTATTATAGAAAGCTTTTCATACATACAAATAACACTTGGCATAGACAAATATTTTAGTTCATTCGTACGAAGAAGTATTCAATCCTTTCAAAACTTAAGGAAACACACTTGTTAGTATAAAGGAAATTTTCCTTGGCCTACCTGTAATCGATACTTGTCATCGATGTAACCGATATGTTTGCGCGTGGCTTGTTTTTTATACCCTGCGCCACACTGTGGAACATGGTATTTATTATAAGTTAGTGCATATGTTTGCAACACCCAGAAGGAGACGAGATAGACACATGGTGTCTTTGGCAAAAATGTTTATAGTGGGCTCCTGAGTCGATATAGCCATGTCCGTCTGACCATCTGTCCGTGAACACATTTTTGTAATCAAAGTCTCTGTCGCAGTTTTAGTCCAATCGACTTAAAATTTGGCACAAGTATGTGTTTTGGCTCAGAATAGAACCCTATTGATTTTGGAAGACATCGGTTCAGATTTAGATATAGCGCCCATATAAATATTTCGCACGATATGGACTTATATGGCCCCAGAAGCCAGAGGTTTACCCTAATTTGCTTAAAATTTTGCACAAGAAGAACAATTAGTACTATAGTCAAGTGTGCCAAATTTTATTGAAAACGGTTCAGATTTAGATATAGCTCCCATATATATCTTTCGCACGATATGGACTAATACGGTCCCAGAAGCCAGAGTTTTACCCCATATTGGTTGAAATTTTAGTAGTGTAGTCAAGTGCGCCAAATTTTATTGAAATCGGTTCAGATTTAGATATAGATCCCATATATATCGTTCGCCCGATTTACACTCATATGACCACAGTGGCCAATCTTTTACTCCGATTTAATTGAAATTTTTTACATGGAGTAGAATTAGCATTATAGCTATGCGTGCCAAATTTGGTTGAAATCGGTTCAGATTTAGATATATCTCCCATATATAGCTTTCGCCTGATTTACACTCATATGACCACAGAGGCCAATTTTTAACTTCGATTTAGTTGAAATTTTGCACAGAGAGTAGAATTAGCATTGTAGTAATGCGTGCTAAATTTGGATGAAATCGGTTCGGATTTAGATATAGCTTCCATATATATGTTTTTCTGATTTCGACAAAAATGGTCAAAATACCAACATTTTCCTTGTAAAATCGCCACTGCTTAGTCGAAAAGTTGTAAAAATGACTCTAATTTTCCTAAACTTCTAATACATATATATCGAGCGATAAATCATAAATAAACTTTTGCGAAGTTTCCTTAAAATTGCTTCAGATTTAAATGTTTCCCATATTTTTTACTAACATTGTGTTCCACCCTAGTCCATTAGCCAACCTAAATTTTGAGTTTATAGATTTTGTAGAAGTCTATCAAATTCTGTCCAGATCGAGTGATATTTAAATGTATGTATTTGGAAGAAACCTTTATATATAGCCCCCAACACATTTGACGGATGTGATATGGTATCGAAAATTTAGATCTACAAAGTGGTGCAGGGTATAATATAGTCGGCCCCGCCCGACTTTAGACTTTCCTTACTTGTTTTATGCATGTCTAGGCTACTTCTGATTTGAGTGATAGCGCGCTATGAATAAAAGTGAAGCAATAAAACAAAAAAATATTCAAAAACTTAAGATGTAAAGTAGTGATGACATTTTTCACACTTGTTACTACAACCAAATGCACTTTCGACTATAAAATTTTTTCTAAAAGTTCGAACATTTTTGAAAAAAGTACGAAAGTTTTTCCCAAAAAGTACGAAACATTTTCATAAAAAGAACGAAATTGTTTCATAAAAAGTACGAAAATCTTTCGTAAAAACTACGAATCTTTTTCATAAAAAAGTACGAAACACATTATGAAAAGTACGATTATTCTTCATAAAAAGTACGATTTTTTTCATACAAACTACGAAAAATTTGCAAGAACTTTTCTTAGTAAATTTGTCGTTCTTTTTACGAAAAAAATTTTTTAGGTTTATGCAAAATTTAAATCAAATTGTGGCCATATTCTGGCTTATGCGGCCATATGAGTACATATCGGGCGAAAGATATATATGGGAGCTGTATCTAAATCTGAACCGATTTCACCAAATTCGGCACACTTTACGACACTATCAATTGCACTCCTTGTGCAAAATTTAAAGTAAATCAGTATGAAATTCTGGCTTCTGGGGCCATATTAGTAGATATCGGGCAAAAGATATATATGAGAGCTATATCTAAAACTGAACCATCGGTCCACTTTTACGTATAGCCCCCATACAAACGGACCCCCAAATTTGGCTTGCGAGGCCTCTAAGAGAAGCAAATTTAATCCGATCCGGCTGAAATTTGGTACATGGTGTTAGTATATGGTCTCTAACAACCACGCAAAAATTGGTCCACATCGGTCCATAATTATATATAGCCCCCATATAAACCGATCCCCCGATTTGGCTTGCGAGGCCTTTTAGAGAAGCAAATTTCATCCGATCCGGCTGAAATTTGGTACATGGCGTTAGTATATGGTCTCTAACAACCATGCAAAAATTGGTCCACAGCGGTCCATAATTATATATAGCCCCCATATAAACCGATCCCCCGATTTGGCTTGCGAGGCCTCTAAGAGAAGCAAATTTCATCCGATCCGGCTCAAATTTGCAAAACATCCATGCAAAAATTGGTTCACATCGGCCCATAATTATATATAGCCCCCATATAAACCGATCACCAGATTTGACCTCCGGAGCCTCTTGGAAGACCAAATTTCCTCTGATTCAGTTGAAATTTGGTACGTGGTGTTAATATATGGCCTCAAACTTGGTCGGTATCGGTCCATAATTATATATAGGCCTCATATAAACCGATCCCCAGATTTGACCTCCAGAGCCCGTTGGAAGAGCACAATTCTTCCCATTCGGTTGAAATTTGGTACGTGATGTTAGTATATGGTATCCAACAACCATGCAGGAATTGGTTCCTATCAGTCCATAATTATATATAGTTCCCATATAAACCGATCCCCAGATTTGACCTCCGGTGCCTTTTGAAGAAGCAAACTTCATCCAAATTTCATCTGATTCAGTTGAAATTCGGTACGTGGTGTTAATATATGGCCTCAAACTCCCATGCAAAAATTGGTCGGTATCGGTCCATAATTATATATAGGCCTCATATAAACCGATCCCCAGATTTGACCTCCAGAGCCCGTTGGAAGAGCACAATTCTTCCCATTCGGTTGAAATTTGGTACGTGATGTTAGTATATGGTATCCAACAACCATGCAAGAATTGGTTCGTATCAGTCCATAATTATATATAGTTCCCATATAAACCGATCCCCAGATTTGACCTCCGGTGCCTTTTGGAGAAGCAAAATTCATCCGATCTGCTTGAAATTTGGTACGTGGTGATAGTATATGATATTTAACAACCATGCCAAAAGTGGTCCATATCAGTCCATAATCATATATAGCCCCATATAAACCGATTCCGAGATTTGGTTTTGGAGTCTCTTGGGGGAGCCAATGTACCAAGCCAAATCATCCGAATGAGTTGAAATATGGTACATTGTGCTAGTATATGGTCGTTAACAACCATGCCTAACTAGGTCCATAACGGTCTATAGTTATATATATACCTCAGATTAATCGATTTCCAATCACACAAAAATTGGTCCATATCAAGTTCATAATTGTATATAGCCCCCATATAAGCAACCCCCATATTTCAATTCTGGCTCTCTACGTACCGTGCAAAAAGTCCATATCGATGCGTAATTATTTGTAGACTTAACTATACATAACTTTTTTGTCTAATATATACCACGTATGGACTAACTCACAATTTAGAAAACGATGTTAAGAAGTTTTAAGATACCACAACCCAAGTAATTCGATTGTGAATGACAGTTTCTACGCAATCCATGGTGGAGGGTACATAAGATTCGGCCTGGCCGAACTTACGACAGTATATACTTGTCATTATCTAATTTTTACAAATGTTTTTCAACGTTTTTGCTTCCAGAGGTTGAACCTGGGTCTGTACCAGGGCACCATAACAGAACGCCTTAACACAATCAGCCACAAACGCCATTGAAGTTTCAAAACATCAATTCAAATGTTTGTGATATGATCGTAATATGACACTATTCTAATTACTTCCCAGCAAAAATAGTGTCTCCAAAAAGTAGTGAAAATGTTCTTTTTGGATCCGGAAGTGGTGCAAAATTGGCACAGAAGCGATGAATTTAACATGGGCCTGTCATAGGATGGATGTCCACCATTTCAACAGCCGTTGCACTAAATTTTGCATCACTTCTTAAAGTGTGGTCCGAATTCAATGTTTTGTATGTAAATTATAAAATTGTGTAATATTTTGCGAATTAAATAATTTTTATATATTTTTTTATGATTTTTAATGCATTCTAACGCTTATCTAAAACATTTGGCATCAAATATTTTCAAAAATTTGCAATTTTTTTAGAACGGATTTAGATTTTTTTCTACAACATTTAAATAATTTGTACTATTTTATTAATTCTCACTCTCTTTTTAACCTATTGGCGGATGTCCACCATTTCAACAGCCGTTGCACTAAATTTTGCATTACTTCTTAAAGTGTGGTCCGAATTCAATGTTTTGTAAGTGAATTATAAAATTGTGTAATATTTTGCGAATTAAATAATTTTTATATATTTTTTAATGATTTTTAATGCATTGATTTTTAATGCATGATTTTTAATGCATTTGACATCAAATATTTTCAAAAATTTGCAATTTTTCTAGAACGGATTTAGATTTTTTTCTACAACATTTAAATAATTTGTTGTAGAAAAATTCTTCTTCTTACTCTCTTTTTAACCTATTTGAAACAAACTAATTTAAAATTTCTGATTAAAAATATGAAAAAAAGCGAGTTTTAAAAAATTGAATCAAAAGATCTTCCTGTGTAGTTAGAATAAAGAACATCTTTGGGAGGACATTTTTGGAAGTGCTTTTAAAGTTGTGACTTTAGAAGAAGTTCCAATTTTTGTTTGCTGGGTTCTCGAGATATCCTTCAAATATTCAAATTTTAACAGAGGAAATTATTTTGCCAAATGATTAGTTTTCATGTTTTACATGGTTTGTGTTTTGTTATTTTCGGCATATATTTTTTAAGAAATATTTGTTTCCATTTAAATTCAATAAAAATGCACAAATCTAGTAATAAAAAACTTCCATGGAAGTGAAAAAGTCAATAGGCATGGAATAAAATCCCTGCGAAGGTGAAATTGTTAATTTTATTTTCATTATTTTTTACTTTTTTTGTTGATATTCTATTCTTTTTTTGCGACATTTAATTGTCCAAATTTTAAATTTTCACTTTAAACCGCTTATTGTCTAAGATAGGTCCAAAACAATTTTGCTTCGAAGGGTTAAAAAAATTGATAGAGGATCCCGGAAAACTCTTAAAAAGAAATGTTTGTGGACTACTTCCGATTTTTTTGTGGGACTTTATACATAGTCCTTGGTGGAGGGTACATACGATTCGTACTGGCCAAACTTTCGGTCGTATTTACTTGTTTATAATGCCAGCTTTCCAAATATGTCTGGTAGCACCGATTAAAGCCGACTTCTAAGACATCTACTGCCAATGTATGCAAAGACCATTACGACTACCCATATATTCGCCAATTCGACTCACTAACCACTGTGCTTGCTTATATGATGGGAAACGATCTCGATAGTACCCAGTTCAGCAACTAGTCTCAGTATTTACTCTGTTGCATTAGCATTACATTAATATGTAATGGTGTTTAATTGTTTTGCTATTTCTATCCATAAGACGGAAACGGAAATTATTCAACCACCACGACTAACAGCAAACCATCGCCAAAGCACGATGGGAGATGGGTTCAAAGGGCGAACGAAAGAGTTAAGACCATTTGCAGTTCTTGAAGTTGGCAAAACTTATTTTCGAGTTAATGTTGGACGTATTGGAGATACAGACCTTGTTATTGTTGTTATTTTTGTTGTTGTTATTTTGTTGTTGTTATTTTTGTTGTTCGTGGTGGTGGTGGCGGTAGTGGTATTGTATGAATAATGTTTTAAAACTTTATTTAATTTTCAGATACATTTGCGAGTTACAAATCATGTTGTTTTTGTTGTTGTTATTCTTATTCCTTTTTTGTGCCACTCTACTCTCATTCATCTACCCTTTCGTTTCTATGATAGGAGGGGGGTTTGTTATTGTAAGCAAAGTTTAACGAAGTGTATAATTTTTGAAGTTTTTTTTTTGTCTGCCTTACTTAAGGATCTTTGGGCAATGGTCTAAATAATATTTAGTTTGAGTATCCTTAATGGGTACATCTTCACTCATAAGTATGTTTATGTCAGATTTAAGTACATTCGTTCAATGAATGTGCCAATAAAGGGGTGAGAGGTCGAAGAGATCGAGAGACAGAGCAAGAGGGAGAGGGAGAGAAACGAATAGAGATTTGAGTTTTAAGTGGATTTACTAATGGATCCAATAATTCATTTAAATTTGTGTTCTTAAGCCTTTAAAATAATAATTCAGATTTGCATATCATTTGGCAACGGAAGTAAATTTATCAGTGGTTGAGTGTACTCGTAAGAATGTAACATACTGTTCTTTAATGAAATTTTAAACAAAAAGGTATATTTTTGCTTTTAGTGTTATATCATTTTATTCGATAATAATTGTGTTGGGATCAGGGCTGTGGAGTCGGAGTCGGAGCCGGAGTCGGAGCTGGAGTCGGAGTCGGAGCCGGAGTTGGAGCCGGTGTCGGAGTCGGAGTCTTGGAGTCGGAGTTTGAAGATTTTGCTGGAGTCGGAGTCTTGGAGTCGGAGTCATAGAAATTTTGCTCGATTCCGACTCCGGCGAAACAAACTTCCTATCTTTGTAACTAAAGAAATATTTCGACAAATTAGATTCCATCAGGGTTTTTAATCGAACAACGAAAAACGAAGTAATGGATTTCAGGCCATTCAAAGTGTATTTATATAGGTGAAATTTCACGGTGATATAAAAAGTAGGTTTTACTTGAATATGACCTGAATTGATCAATTGTACGTGCCATCTGAGCTGGTCCTTTGGGAGAATGTTTGTTTCATCAAAGCCACTCGAAATTTTTTACATTAAATTAATGACCTCTAATGTCCATAGCTGATAGACTATTTATAAATCGATGTTTCACCATTTTATTTCTATAGAAACATTATTCGTAAGTGTCCAGCTATTCCTTTCATCTGTTGTATGGTAGTGGTTATTTAAAATTCCGCCCGTCCTAATTTTTGGCAGTTTATGTTTGTCTTCTATATCCGACTCATTACATTTTTCAACATCTAAACTTTCTAACTGATTAGCCCGACATTTTGATTTTTGTGTATTTTTCTTTTTTATATAGGTTTATTTTTTATAAAAAGCCTATATAGATTAATACCAGAATTTTACTTCTCAATTATTATTTTTTTGAAATTTTTTGTTTTTATAAATACATATTCTGGAGATTGTTGTTATCTACCCATATTTTGATGTGGTCTCTATATAGCAAGGATGATAAATGATGTTGACGAGAAAGTACTAAAAATCTATCAAAAATGTACGTTTCGAAGCCAAAAGGTGCTAAATTTACATAATATCAAATTTAAAGACTATTGTAAAAGTATACGTATATTAATATCTATACCGATTTGGAACTTTTTTTTAGATTTTCTAAAAAAAACTTATTTTACAAAATTTTATTGCTATAGAACAGTTTACCAAAGTTTTATTTCTATAGAAAATTTTGACAAAATTTTATTTCTTTAAAAAATTTTGTCAAAATATTATTTCTATAGAAAATGTCAACATTTTATTTCTAAAGAAAATTTTATCAAAATTTTATTTCTATAGTAAATTTTGTCAAAATTTAATTTCTATAGAAAATGTTGTCAACATTTTATTTTTATAGAAAATTTTGTAAAAAAACACTATGTGGTTTGGGGTATAAAAATTTGAAATGAAAATGGTTCTATTTGATGTGGAAATGCTATGTATCCAATGTTGTTACACCAAGAAAAAAGTGCCTTCAGAACTAAAAAAATGTTCATCAATTTAGTTTAGTTTTATTTTTGTTTAAAATAATAAAATTTACTTGGTGCAGTAAAAAATCATAAATTGAAAGCAGTTAGGAATATTTCATTAACTAGAATAAGGCATGGAATTTTACTAATACTGTTTTCTTCGCTGGGTATATGAATTTATTACTGTACAAGAAAATTTTATTCACTGATAACAAAGCATTCGTAACAATAAACAAAATATGAACTAAAACCAAGTTTCCTCAAATTTAGTAAAATTTCTTATAAAATGATAATTCTGACTTCCTTTATTATAGAAAGCTTATCATACGAATTACACTTGGCATAGAAAAATATATTAGTTCATTCGTACTAAGAAGTATTCAATCCTTTTAATCCTTAAGGAGACACACTTCTTAGAATATAAGAAATTTTCCAATATTTCTTTTATCTACCTGTTTGCGCGTAGGTTGTTTTTTTAGTAGGAAACGCGTTGTTATGGTATACGGAGGGATTATTAAAAAATAATATAGTAAAATAATATAATAAATAACAAATAAAATATATAAAATATTTGTTATTTTAAATTAATGAGAAAAAATTATGTTCGTGATGGTGTATAAAGAAAGAAAACAGAATAACAACCCCTTCATTCGTCTTCATTTTGGAATTTTCAATTAACAGGTAACATTCAGTGACGTTAACCTTTTGTGAAAAAAGTGGTTTATGATTTTTTATATTTATAGGTACTGAAATTGTAAAAGGAGGACAAACTCGTTACGCAGCAACTTATTAAAAGTGCAAGGTACAAGAAGAAGAAAAAATGCGTTTTTCAGTTGATGACATTACATGGAAATTGCAAAGAATGGAATAATAAACTAATAGTTCAAGGCCAGTCGATGCTGTTGATTCTTAATAAATATATTTAATATATTAATAAAACGTGTATTTTATTGAAGAAAAATTGCCTATATAAATAAATAAAATTGTATTTAAAAACGAAGGTAAGCAGTTCTAAGTTTGAAGTAAAAATGTTTACCACAAATATGTAAGATTTGTCCCAATGAATGAAAAAATTTCAATAAAATAATTCCATATATGAATTCAACTCAGTTAAATTTTTTCATTCTGTAGTATAAGGGTACATAAATATAGAAAAATGTTAACTAATATATGGAATGCATTCTACCTAATTTCATCGAAAATCACATCGTTCAAAAAAATAAAAATGTCTTTGGCGCTATACGAAGTTCAACTTTCTTCACAATTAGTTCATTTTAACTTAAAGAAGGGGTCACTTTTTTCTGGGTGTTGTTTCGAAGACAAAGAACAAAAGAAAATAAATAATTATGAAACCGATATGAACCAATTTTCGAATTGCAATCAGAGGGCAAAATTTTCCAGAAGTCAAATCTTGCAGTCAGTTTATATAGCTGTCTATATATTATTATGAACCGATATCGTCATTTCTTGCATAAATAATAGAAAGTATATATTAAACAAGTATATACGGCCATAAGTTCGACCAGGCCGAATCTTATGTACCATCCACCATGGATTGCGTAGAAACTTCTACGAAAAACTGTCTTCCACAATCGAATTAATTGGGTTGTGGTATCTTAAAACTTCTTAACATCGTTTTCTAAATTGTGAATTAGTCCACATGTGGTAAAGAGCCAGAATTGAAATATGGGGGTCGCTTATATGGGAGCTATATACAATTATGAACTTGATATGGACCAATTTTGTGTGATTGGGGATCGATTTATCTAAGGGCTATATATAACTATAGACCGCTATGGACCTAGTTAGGCATGGTTTTTAACGGCCATATATTAGCACAATGTACCAAATTTCAACTGACTCGGATGAAATTTGCTCCTCCAAGAGGCTCCAAAACCAAATCTCGGGATCAGTTTATATGGGGGCTATATATGATTAGGGACTGATGTGGACCAATTTTTGCATGGTTGTTAGAGACCATTTACTAACACCATGTACCACTTTTGGCATGGCTGTTAAATATTAATACTACCATCACGTACCAAATTTCAACCAGATCGGATGAATTTTGCTTCTCCAACAGGCACCGTAGGTCAAATCTGGGGTTCGGTTTGTATGGGGGCTATACATAGTTATGGACTGATATGAACCAATTCCTGCATGGTTGTTGGATACCATATACTAACATCACGTACCAAATTTCAACCGAATCGGATGAATTTTGCTCTTCCAAGGGGCTCCGGAGTTTAAATCTGGGGATCGGTTTATATAGGGGCTATATATAATTATGGACCGATTTCGACCAATTTTTTCATGGGTGTTTGAGGCCATATATTTACACCACGTACCAAATTTCAACTGAATCAGATGACTTTTGGTCTTCCAAGAGGCTCCGTATGTCAAATCTGGTGACCGGTTTATATATGTAATTATGGACCGATGTGGACCAATTTTGGCATGGTCTTTAGAGACCATATACTTACACCATGTACCAAATTTCTGCCCGATCGGATGAAATTTGCTTCTCTTAGAGGCTCCGCAAGCCAAATCGGGGGATCGTTTTATATGGGGGTTATATATAATTATGGACCGATGTGGACCAATTTTTGCACGGTTGTTAGAGACCATATACTAACACCATGTACCAAATTTCAGCCGGATCGGATAAAATTTGCTTCTCTTAGGGGCCTCGCAAGCCAAATCGGGGGTTCGGTTTATATGGGGGCTATATATAATTATGGACCGATGTGGACCAATTTTTGCATGGTTGTTAGAGACCATTTACTAACACCATGTACCAAATTTCAGCCGGATCGGATGAAATTTGTTTCTCTTAGAGCAATCGCAAGCCAAATTTGGGCGTCCGTTTATATGGGGGGCTATACGTAAAAGTGGACCGATATGGCCCATTTGCAATACCATCCGACCTACATCAATAACAACTACTTGTGCCAAGTTTCAAGTCGATAGCTTGTTTCGTTCGGAAGTTAGCGTGATTTCAACAGACGGACGGACGGACGGACGGACATGCTTAGATCGACTCAGAATTTCACCACGACCCAGAATATATATACTTTATGGGGTCTTAGAGCAATATTTCGATGTGTTACAAACGGAATGACAAAGTTAATATACCCCCATCCTATGATGGAGGGTATAAAAATTATAAAATTGAATAATTTCTTCTACAATGTTTGTATTACAGAAAAAGGTGCTAAGAACTAAAAAATCTCGTGGAAGTGAGAAAGATGTGGGGGAATATACAATTCAGCATTCAGGTCGAAAACCAATGTTGTTAGCACCTATATTACCTGTTTATTTTCATAATTCATTATGATTGTAAATATATAAATAAATAAATAAAATTTTGAGCACAATATTGTTTGCGAGAATTTTTTTTTAGCATATAATATTTTTGGGTGCAAAATGCTTCCAAACATATTATATGTTCACATAATAACATATTGTTTTTTGGAAGACAACATTATTGAATTTGGATGCAAAAATACAAAATGTTTGGAACTTAGACTACCCAAACATATATTGTTTAGACCAATATGCTTTCAAACATATTATATATTGGAACAGATCAAACATATAAATGTTTGGGCAATACCCAAAAATGTATATGCTTGAAGCAAAATATGTTTGTGAGTATATGTTACAGAAGCGATTTTTTGTGAGAGTGTATAGGTGAAATTTCACGGTGATATAAAAAGTAGGTTTTACTTGAATATGACCTGAATTGATCAATTGTACGTGCCATCTGAGCTGGTCTTTTGGAAGAATGTTTGTTTCATCAAAGCCACTCGAAATTCTTTACATTAAATTAATGACCTCTAATGTCCATAGCTGATAGACTATTTATAAATCGATGTTTCGCCATTTTATTTCTATAGAAACATTATTCGTAAGTGTCCAGCTATTCCTTTCATCTGTTGTATGGTAGTGGTTATTTAAAATTCCGCCCGTCCTAATTTGTGGCAGTTTATGTTTGTCTTCTATATCCGACTCATTACATTTTTCAACATCTAAACTTTCTAACTGATTAGCCCGACATTTTGATTTTTGTGTATTTTTCTTTTTTATATAGGTTTATTTTTTATAAAAAGCCTATATAGATTAATACCAGAATTTTACTTCTTAAACTTCTGGAAGCTTAATTATTTTTAGAAATGTTTTTGTTTTTATAAATACATATACTGGAGATTGTTGTTATCTACAAAATTTTACAAAAATTACAAAATTTTATTTCTTTAAAAAATTTTGTCAAAATATTATTTCTATAGAAAATGTCAACATTTTGTTTCTAAAGAAGATTTTATCAAAATTTTATTTCTATAGTAAATTTTGTCAAAATTTAATTTCTATAGGAAATGTTGTCAACATTTTATTTTTACAGAAAATTTTGTAAAAACATCTATGTGGTTTGGGGTATAAAAATTTGAAATGAAAATGGTTCAATTTGATGTGGAAATGCTATGTATCTAATGTTGTTACACCAAGAAAAACGTGCCTTCAGAACTAAAAAAGTGTTCATCAATTTAGTTTAGCCAATTTATTTCCATTAAGTTAAATTTTTGTTTAAAATAATAAAATTTACTTGGTGCAGTAAAAAATCATAAATTGAAAGCAGTTAGGAATATTTCATTAACTAGAATAAGGCATGGAATTTTACTAATACTGTTTTCTTCGCTGGGTATAAGAATTTATTACTGTACAAGAAAATTTTATTCACTGATAACAAAGCATTCGTAAAAATAAACAAAATATAAACTAAAACCAAGTTTCCTCAAATTTAGTAAAATTTCTTATAAAATGATAATTCTGACTTCCTTTATTATAGAAAGCTTATCATACGAATTACACTTGGCATAGATAAATATTTTAGTTCATTCGTACTAAGAAGTATTCAATCCTTTTAATCCTTAAGGAGACACACTTCTTAGAATATAGGAAATTTTCCTATATTTCTTTTATCTACCTGTGATCGATAACTGTCATCGATGTAGTCGGTATGTTTGCGCGTAGGTTGTTTTTTTTTAGTAGGAAACGCGTTGTTATGGTATACGGAGGGATTATTAAAAAATAATATAGTAAAATAATATAATAAATAACAAATAAAATATATAAAATATTTGTTATTTTAAATTAATGAGAAACAAGTAAGAAAAGTCTAAAGTCGGGCGGGACCGACTATATTATACCCTGCACCACTCGGTAGATCTAAATTTTCGATACCATATCACATCCGTCAAATGTGTTGGGGGGCTATATATAAAGGTTTGTCCCAAATACATACATTTAAATATCACGCGATCTGGACAGAATTTGATAGACTTCTACAAAAACTATAGTCTCAAAATTTAAGTCGGCTAATGCACTAGGGTGGAACACAATGTTAGTAAAAACAAGTATATACGGCCGTAAGTTCGGCCAGGCCGAATCTTATGTACCCTCCACCATGGATTGCGTAGGAACTTCTAGTAAAGGCTGTCATCCACAATCGAATTACTTGGGTTGCGATAACACTTGCCGATGGCAAGGTATCGTAAAACTTTTTAACACTGTCTTCTAAATTGTAAGTTAGCCCATACGGGGTATATATTAAACAAAAAAAGGCCGATTAAATACGTATATAATATAGTTTGACAAAATTTTCTATAGAAATGAAAACTTGACAAAATTTTCTATAGAAATAAAATTTTGACAAAATTTTCTATAGAAATAAAAACTTGACAAAATTTTCTATAGAAATAAAATGTTGACAAAATTTTCTATGGAAGTAAAATGTTGACAAAATTTTGTATAGAAATAAAATGTTGACAAAATTTTCTACAGAAATAAATTTTTTACAAAATTTTCTATAAAAATAAAATTTTGACAAAACTTTCTATGGAAATAAAATTTTGACAAACATTTCTATAGAAATAAACATTTGACAAAACTTTCTATAGAAATGAAATTTTGACACAACTTTCTATAGTAATAAAATTTGACAAATTTTCTATGGAAATAAAGTTTTGGTAGATTATTTTTGGCGATATGGACCAATTTTTGTGTAATAAGTCATCGGCTATATATAACTAAAGACCGATATTGACCAATTTTTACATGGCTGTTAGAGGCCATATATTGACAAAATGTACCAAATTTCAACCGCATCGGATGACTTTTGCTATATATAATTATGGACCGATATGGACCAATTTTTGCATGGTTGTTAGATACCATATACTAACACCATGTACCAAATTTCAACTGGATCGGATGAATTTCGCTCCTCCAAGAGGCTCCTGAGGTCAAATCTGGGGATCGGTTTATATGGGAGCTATATATAATTATGAACCGATATGGACAAATTTTTGCATGGTTGTTAGAGACTATATACTAACACCACGTAGTAAATTTCAATTGGATCGGATGAATTTTGCTCCTCCAAGAGGCTCCGGAGTTCAAATCTGGGGATCGGTTTATATGGGAGCTATATATAATTATGAACCGATATGGACCAATTTTTGCATGGTTGTTAGAGGCCGTATACTAACATCAGGTACCAAACTTCAACAGGATCGGATGAATTTTGCCCCTCCAAGAGGCTCCGGAGGTCAAATCTGGGGATCGGTTTATATGGGGGCTATGTATAATTATGGACCAATTTTTGCATGGTTGTTAGAGACCGTATACTAACATCATGTACCACATTTCAACCGGATCGGATGAATTTTTCCCCTCCAAGAGGCTCCGGAGGTCAAATCTGGGGATCGGTTTATATGGGGGCTATATATAATTATGGACCGACATGGACCAATTTTTGCATGGGTGTTAGAGACCGTATACTAAGACCGCGTACTAAATTTCAACCGGATCGGATGAATTTTGCTCCTCCAAGAGGCTCCGGAGGTCAAATCTGGGGATCGGTTTATATGGGAGCTATATATAATTATGGACCGATATTGACCAATTTTTGCATGGTTTTTAGAGGCCGTATACTAACATCAGGTACCAAATTTCAACCGGATCGGATGAATTTTGCTGCTCCGGGAGGCTCCCCAAGCCAAATTTGGGGATCGGTTTATATGGGGGCTATACGTAAACGTGGTCCGATATGGCCCATTTTCAATACCATCCGACCTACATCAATAACAACTACTTGTGCCAAGTTTCAAGTCGATAGCTTGTTTCGTTCGGAAGTTAGCGTGACAGCCGGACAGATGGACAGACGGACAGACGGACGGACGGACGGACATGCTTAGATCGACTCAGAATTTCACCACGACCCAGAATATATATACTTTATGGGGTCTTAGAGCAATATTTCGATGTGTTACAAACGGAATGACAAAGTTATAAAAATATGGGAAACATTTAAATCTGAAGCAATTTTAAGGAAACTTCGCAAAAATTTATTTATGATTTATCGCTCAATATATATGTAATAGAAGTTTAGGAAAATTACACCCAGAGAAGGAATATGATCACCTCAAACATGTTTTAAGAGGAAAATGTTATTTTTGGGTGGTGACCATGTAACATGGTTTTCGCAGCCATGTTATTTTATCGGAAATCATGTATCTGATTTCGGCAAGCAGGTTATATTTGACGAGAAAATAACATTTTAGTGACAAACATGTTACATGGTAACCACACAAATATAACATTTTGCTCTTAAAACATGTTGGAGGTGATCATATTCGTTCTCTGCGTGTAGAGTCATTTTTACAGCTTTTCGACTAAGCAGTATTTTGACCATTTTTGTCGAAATCAGAAAAACATATATATGGGAGCTATATCTAAATCTGAACCGATTTCAACCAAATTTGGCACGCATATCTACAATGCTAATTCTACTCCCTGTGCAAAATTTCGACTAAATCGGAGCAAAAAATTGGCCTCTGTGGTCATATGAGTGTAAATCGGGCGAAAGCTATATATGGGAGCTATATCTAAATCTGAACCGATTTCAACCAAATGTGGCACGCATAGCTACAATGCTAATTCTACTCCCTGTGCAAAATTTCAACTAAATCGGAGCAAAAAATTGGCCTCTGTGGTCATATGAGTGTAAATCGGGCGAACGATATATATGGGAGCTATATCTAAATCTGAACCGATTTCAATAAAATTTCGCACACTATACTAAACTACTAATTGAACTCCTAGTGCAAAATTTCAACCAAATTGGGGTAATACTCAGGCTTCTAGGGCCGTATAAGTGCATATCGGGCGAAAGATATATATGGGAGCTACATCTAAATCTGAACCGATTTGTTCCAAAATCAATAGGGTTCTATTTTGACCCAAAACACATACTTTTGCCAAATTCGAAGTCGATTGGGCTTAAATTACTACCTAATCCCTTGGTTACAAAAATGTGTTCACGGACAGACGGACATGGCTATATCGACTCAGGAGCCCACCCTAAGCATTTTTGTCAAAGACACCATGTGTCTATCTCGTCTCCTTCTGGGTGTTGCAAACATATGCACTAACTTATAATACCCTGTTCCACAGTGTGGCGCAGGGTATACAAATTATGTTCGTGATGGTGTATAAAGAAAGAAAACAGAATAACAACCCCTTCATTCGTCTTCATTTTGGAATTTTCAATTAACAGGTAACATTCAGTGACGTTAACCTTTTGTGAAAAAATTGGTTTATGATTTTTTATATTTGTAGGTACTGAAATTGTAAAAGGAGGACAAACTCGTTACGCAGCAACTTATTAAAAGTGCAGGGTACAAGGAGAAGAAAAAATTCGTTTTTCAGTTGATGACATTACATGGAAATTGCAAAGAATGGAATAATAAACTAATAGTTCAAGGCCAGTCGATGCTGTTGATTCTTAATAAATATATTTAACATATTAATAAAACGTGTATTTTATTGAAGAAAAAATTGCCTATATAAATAAATAAAATTATATTTAAAAACGAAGGTAAGCAGTTCTAAGTTTGAAGTAAACAGGTTTACCACAAATATGTAAGATTTGTCCCAATGAATGAAAAAAGTTCAATAAAATCATTCCATATATGAATTCAATTCAGTTAAATTTTTTCATTCTGTAGTATAAGGGTACATAAATAAAGAAAAATGTTAACTAATATGTGGAATGCATTCTACATAATCTCAACGAAAATCACATCGTTCAAAAAAATAAAAATGTCTTTGGCGCCATACGAAGTTCAACTTTCTTCACAATTAGTTCATTTTAACTTAAAGAAGGGGTCACTTTTTTCTGGGTGTAGTTTCGAAGACAAAGAACAAAAGAAAATAAATAATTATGAAACCGATATGAACCAATTTTCGAATTGCAATCAGAGGGCCAAATTTTGTAGAAGTCAAATCTTGAAGTCAGTTTATATAGCGGTCTATATATTATTATGAACCGATATAGACCACTTCTTGCATAAATAATAGAAAGTACATATTAAACAAGTATATGCGGCCGTAAGTTCCGCCAGGCCGGATCTTATGTACCATCCACCATGGATTGGGTAGAAACTTCTACGAAAGACTGTCATCCACAATCGAATTACTTGGGTTGTGGTATCTTAAAACTCCTTAACATCGTTTTCTAAATTGTGAGTTAGTCCATACGTGGTAGAGAGCCAGAATTGAAATATGGAGGTCGCTTATATGAGAGCTATATAAAATAATAAAATTTATATGGACCAATTTTGTGTGATTGGGGATCGATTTATCTGCGGGCTATATATAACTATAGACCGATATGGACCTAGTTAGGCATGGTTGTTAACGGCCATATATTAGCACAATGTACCAAATTTCAACTGACTCGGATGAAATTTGCTCCTCCGAGAGGCTCCAAAACCAAATCTCGGGATTTATATGGGGGCTATATATGATTATGGACTGATATGGACCACTTTTGGCATGGCTGTTAAATATCGTATACTACCATCACGTACCAAATTTCAACCAGATCGGATGAATTTTGCTTCTCCAAAAGACACCGGAGATCAAATCTGGGGTTTATATGGGGGGCTATATATAATTATGGACTGATATGAACCAATTCCTGCATGGTTGTTGGATACCAGATACTTACATCGCGTACCAAATTTCAACCGAATCGGATGAATTTTGCTCTTCCAATGGGCTCCAAAACCAAATCTCGGGATCGGTTTATATGGGGGCTATATATAATTATGGACCGATTTCGACCAATTTTTGCATGGGTGTGTCAGGCCATATATTAACACCACGTACCAAATTTCAACTGAATCAGATGAATTTTGGTCTTCCAAGAGGCTCCGTAGGTCAAATCTGGTGATCGATTTATATGGGGGCTGTATATAATTATGGACCGATGTGGACCAATTTTAGCATAGTTGTTAGAGACCATATTCTTACACCATGTACCAAATTTCATGCCGGATCGGATGAAATTTGCTTCTCTTAGAGGCTCCGCATGCCAAATCGGGGGATCGGTTTATATGGGGGCTATATATAATTATGGACCGATGTAGACCAGTTATTGCATGGTTGTTAGAGATCATATGCTGACACCATGTACCAAATTTCAGCTGGATCGGATGAAATTTGCTTCTCTTAGAGTCCCCGCAAGCCAAATTTGGTCCGTTTATATGGGAGCTATACGTAAAAGTAGACCGATATGGCCCATTTGCAATACTATCCGACCTACATCAATAACAACTACTTGTGCCAAGTTTCACGTCGATAGATTGTTTTGTTCGGAAGTTAGCATGATTTCAACAGACGGACGGACATGCTCAGATCGACTCAGAATTTCACCACGACGCAGAATATATATACTTTATGGGGTCTTAGAGCAATATTTCGACGTGTTACAAACGGAATGACAAAGTTAATATACCTCCATCCTACGGTGGAGGGTATAAAAATGTCACCAAACTTTTATACCCCGCGCCACACTGTGGAACAGGGTATTATAACTTAGTGCATATGTTTGCAACACCCAAAAGGAGACGAGATAGACACATGGTGTCTTTGGCAAAACTGTTCAGGGTGGGCTCTTGAGTCGATATAGTGATGTCCGTCTGTCCGTGCACCCATTTTTGTAATCAAAGTCTAGGTCGCAGTTTTAGTCCAATCGACTTCAAATTTGGCACAAGTATGTGTGTTTTGGCTCAGAATAGATCTCTATTGATTTTGGAAGAAATCGGTTCAGATTTATATATAGCTCCCATATATATATTTGGCCCGATATGGACTTAGTTGGCCCCAGAAGCCAGAGTTTTGCCCTAATTTGGTTGAAATTTTGTACAGGGAGTGGAATTAGCATTATAGCTATGCATGCCAAATTTGGTTGAAATCGGTTCAGATTTAGATATAGCTCCAATATATAGCTTTCGGTATAATAAGTTTGTGCATTTGTATGTAACGCCAAGAGGGAAAAATCTGAGACCCATCGTTTAGTATACCGATCGTCTTAGAATTAAATTCTGAGTCGAATTAGCGATGTCCGTCGGTCTGTCTGTCTGTCTGTCCGTCTGTCTGTTTGGGTGTTCATGTATTTTTGTGCGCAAAGTACAGGTCGCAGTTTAAGTCCGATCGTCCTCAAATTTGGTGTCGTGTCGTTTTTTGGAACAAAGACAATCGCTATTGATTTTGGAAAAAATCGGTTCAGATTTAGATATAGCTGCCATATATATTTATTCCCGATCTGGTCATAATTGCGGTGTTTATCAACCAATGTTCTTCAAATTCAGTACACCCGAATATTTTATGAGTCTCGTAAAACTTGAAAAATATCAGCTAAATCGGTTCAGATTTAGATATAGCTCCCATATATATCTTTCCCCCGATATGGACTAATGCGGTCCCAGAAGCCAGAGTTTTACCCCAATTTGGTTGAAATTTTGCACTTGGAGTACAATTAGTAGTGTCGTCAAGTGTGCCAAATTTTATTGAAATCGGTTCAGATTTAGATATAGCTCCCATATATATCGTTCACGCGATTTACATTCATATGACCACAGTGGCCAATCTTTTACTCCGATTTAATTGAAATTTTGCACAGGGAGTGGAATTAGCATTATAGCTATGGATGCCAAATTTGGTTGAAATCGGTTCAGATTTAGATATAGCTCCAATATATAGCTTTCTGCCGATTTACACTCATATGACCACAGAGGCCAATTTTTTGCTGCGATTTAGTTGAAATTTTGCACAGGGAGTAGAATTAGCATTGTAGCTATGCGTGCCAAATTTGGTTGAAATCGGTTCAGATTTAGATATATCTCCCATATATAGCTTTCGCCCGATTTACACTCATATGACCACAGAGGCCAATTTTTAACTCCGATTTAGTTGAAATTTTTCACAGGGAGTAGAATTAGCATTGTTGCTATGCGTGCCAAATTTGGTTGAAATCGGTTCAGATTTAGATATAGCTTCCATATATATGTTTTTCCGATTTCGGCAAAAATGGTCAAAATACCTACATTTTCCTTGTATAATCGCCACTTCTTAGTCGAAAAGTTGTAAAAATTACTCTAATTTTCCTATACTTCTAATACATATTTATCGAGCGATAAATCATAAATAAACTTTTGCGAAGTTTCCTTAAAATTGCTTCAGATTTAAATGTTTCCCATATTTTTTTACTATCATTGTATTCCACCTTAGAGCATTAGCGACTTAAATTTTGTGTCTATAGATTTTGTAGAAGTCTATCAAATTCTGTCCAGATCGAGTGATATTTAAATGTATGTATTTGGGACAAACCTTTATATATAGCCCACAACACATTTGACGGATGTGAAAAGGTATCGAAAATTTAGATCTACAAAGTGGTGCAGGGTATAATATAGTCGGCCCCGTCCGACTTTAGGCTTTCCTTACTTGGTTTTTACTAACATTGTGTTCCACCCTAGTGCATTAGCCGACTTAAATTTTGAGTCTATAGATTTTGTAGAAGTCTACCAAATTCTGTCCAGATCGAGTGATATTTAAATGTATGTATTTGGGACAAACCTTTATAAAGGGTGATTTGTTAAGAGCTTGATAACTTTTAAAAAAAAAAAAACGCATAAAATTTGCAAAATCTCATCGGTTCTTTATTTGAAACGTTAGATTGGTCCATGACATTTACTTTTTGAAGATAATTTCATTTAAATGTTGACCGCGGCTGCGTCTTAGGTGGTCCATTCGGAAAGTCCAATTTTGGGCTGTGTGGCATGTAGTGCCATCTTGTTGAAACCACATGTCAACCAAGTTCAGTTCTTCCATTTTTGGCAACAAAAAGTTTGTTAGCATCGAACGATAGCGATCGCCATTCACCGTAACGTTGCGTCCAACAGCATCTTTGAAAAAATACGGTCCAATGATTCCACCAGCGTACAAACCACACCAAATAGTGCATTTTTCGGGATGCATGGGCAGTTCTTGAACGGCTTCTGGTTGCTCTTCACTCCAAATGCGGCAATTTTGCTTATTTACGTAGCCATTCAACCAGAAATGAGCCTCATCGCTGAACAAAATTTGTCGATAAAAAAGCGGATTTTCTGCCACTGATTTTGGTAATAAAATTCAATGATTTGCAAGCGTTGCTCGTTAGTAAGTCTATTCATGATGAAATGTCAAAGCATACTGAGCATCTTTCTCTTTGACACCATGTCTGAAATCCCACGTGATCTGTCAAATACTAATGCATGAAAATCCTAACCTCAAAAGAATCACCCTTTATATAGCCCTCAACACATTTGACGGATGTGATATGATATCGAAAATTTAGATCTACAAAGTGCAGGGCCCCGCCCGACTTTAGACTTTCCTTACTTGTTAATTAACATTTTGATTGAATTTTATCAAATAGTTAATTAAAAATTTATATTTTTGATTTTATTTATTTATAACAAAAACCCGGTTTGAGGGATAAAGAAATGATTTATGTTAATCAATGTATATCTGTTCATTTCATTTCACTCTTTTTAATCGATCAATCTCTCTTTCTAGCCTCTCTTAAAAATAAACTCAAAACCATAACAGAGAGTGGGAAATACAAGAGAACGAAACTGTAAAGTAAAATTCCGTCAGTAGGTGGCAGTCATGGGGAGAGATTCTCATGCAGTTTCTGTCGACGTTTATCTCAAATATCATACAGTTTGCATCGGCGTCACCCAGTTATGTTCTCTGCCGGCTTTACGAATCTTAAGGAAAATAGGATTTAGATCCTTTGTACTTTGTAATAACAAATGGTCTTTTTAATAGATGTTTTCATTCTATTAACTTTTTGGGAGACACTTTGAAATTATAAATGCCGATTCTTCTATAACCAATTTTTCAAAACAGCGCTTCGACCGCAATGCCGGCGATACGAAAACGTTGCTGTCATTGCCAACGACATCTATAGGGTTAACATTTAATTTCTTTGCAGAAGAGAAATTTTCTTCCTCTTGTATATACAATTTATTGATAAGAGTTTCATATTTGAATATATTGTATAAAAACAATCAAAACATTAAGAGTTATTCAGATGACTAAGGGGTTACTAAAATATAAAATTTCTCTGGCAGAATTTCAATATAAATTGAGTGACTTTTAGCTGAAGATCTACATCATTAGCAATTGATTCATTGAGGCATAAGGAAGTATTTATAATTTTAGGAAAATGTTTTTGGTAAAATGTTTAATTTTTCTAAGTGTTTCTTTGTTTCTACTACAAATTGTAACTGGTCAAACTGTCAATAATAAAAGGCTGGTTTGTTACTACGATCCAGAAAGCTCTTTGAGGCAAGGTAAGATTATTTGTTTACATTTAACTTTAATTTAAAATTAAAATTATGACAATCTTTTCTATTTTTAGGAAATGCCAAATTCACAAGTCTGCATTTCAATAATTCTTTGGCCCGTTGTACTCATTTGGTGTATAACTCAGGATTTTTACAACCAAAATCATTTGCCTTACGCTTGGGTTTAGGATCATTTAATCTCAAGAATGCCAAAAGACAAAATCCTCATTTGAAATTCTATTTGAGTTTGGGTGGAGATAAAGATGATCAGGCTCCATATTTGGAACTTTTGGAGAGCAATAAGACTAAACAACTAAAATTCATTGGAGAATGTGTGAAAAGTTTACAAACTTTAGGTTTCGATGGTCTTGATATGGCTTTCCCTTTGCCCAGAAATAATCCCAATCAAGAGATTGGTCTAACGAAATTTCTCAATGATGTGAAGGATATATGGGCCACCAATAAAATGGATAAATATAAACATTACTATACCCGTTTGCTGGTTGACATGAAGGAGGCTTTTGACAAAGCCAAATTGTCATTGGTAATGACGGTATTGCCCAATGTCAATTCCTCCTGTAAGTAAATTGAGCTTATTTCCCCTCCACAAAACGGTTTGTTAACATGGGTTTCCTCTTTTTCCTTTTTCTTACAGTGTATTTTGATGTTGCCAAAATTCATAATAATTTTGAATTCATCAACCTGTTCGCTTTCGATTTCAATACTCCTCAGCGTAATCCCTCCGAAGCAGATTATTTTGCTCCTTTATTTATGAATAGAAATCAACCCCGGCTGCCTTATGCCAATGTTGATTTCCAAGTCAGTCACTGGATCAATAATGGATGTCCCCCTAATCTGTTGAATTTGGCCATAGCCACCTATGGCCGAGCATGGAATATGACTGTAAAATCAGGACTATCTGGAGAACCCATAGTGGAATATACTTTGCCAAATGTGGCCTTTGGAAAACATAAACTTAAAAATGGATTAGTCAGTTGGACAGATATTTGTCACCATTTGACACCACGCAGACGTCATGGCATATCGCTACGTCAAATCACTGATGAATATGGAACCTATGCTTTTCGGCCGGCTAACAACAATGGCACCAAGGGTTATTGGTTGAGTTATGATGATCCTCAATTTGCCGCTAGGAAAGCAAAATACGTCAATGACAAATCTTTGGGTGGTATGGCCATATTTGATTTGGGTCATGATGATTTCCGAGCCATATGTCGGGGTAATGAAGAATTTCCCATCTTGCAATCTTTGCGTCGAACATTGAATATTGTGAAAACTACAAATGGAAAAACTTTTCAAGACATTGGAGAATTTTTTGTTTAACGAAGCCAACTGGTTTGTAGAATTAAGTAAATACATTGTATTTTTTTATAAAAAGTCCTCGAAACGAGGTACAGTGTGCCATGGTGCGTCAGGGATTTTGAACTTTGGTTAATATATCAAAGGGCTTTGCCCATATATGAAATTGTGCCATTGTAACTTAAAAAAAAAAAAACAAAAAAACAAGTGAGTAAAATAGAAAGTCGGGCGGGCCGACTATATCATACCCTTAACCACCCCTACTGAATTAGTAAACATTGTTTGTGGGGTATCAATAATATAGGTTTGGGAAAAAACGCATTTCCATATTTAAAACAAGTAAGGAAAGTCTAAAGTCGGGCGGGGCCGACTATATTATACCCTGCACCACTTTGTAGATCTAAATTTTCGATACCATATCACATCCGTCAAATGTGTTGAGGGCTATATATAAAGGTTTGTCCCAAATACATACATTTAAATATCACTCGATTTGGACAGAATTTGATAGACTTTTACAAAATCTATAGACTCAAAATTTAAGTTGGCTAATGCACTAGGGTGGAACACAATTTTAGTAAAAAAATATGGGAAAAATTTACATCTGAAGCAATTTTATGGAAACTTCGCAAAAGTTTATTTATGATTTATCGCTCGATATATATGTATTAGAAGTTTAGGAAAATTAGAGTCATTTTTTACAACTTTTCGGCTAAGCAGTGGCGATTTAACAAGGAAAATGTTGGTATTTTGACCATTTTTGTCGAAATCAGACAAACATATATATATATGTGAGCTATATCTAAATCTGAACCGATTTCAATCAAATTTTGCACAGATGACTATATTACTAATTGTACTCCTAGTGCAAAATTTCAACCAAATTGGCCAAAACTCTGGCTTCTGGGGCCATATAAGTCCATATCGGGCGAAAAATATATATGGAAGCTATATCTAAATCTGAACCGATTTCAATCAAATTTGGCACACATGACTATACTTCCAATTGTACTCCTTGTGTAAAATTTCAAGCTAATGGGGATAAAACTCTGGCTTCTGGGTCCATATAAGTGCATATCGGGCGAAAGATATATATGGGAGCTATATCTAAATCTGAATCGATTTCAACCAAATTTGGCACGCATAGCTACAATGCTAAATCTACTCCCTGTGCAAAATTTCAACCAAATTGGGCCAAAACTCTGGCTTTTAGGACCATATTAGTTTATATCGGGCGAAAGATATATATGGGAGCTATATCTAAATCTGAACCGATTTCAATCAAATTTTGCACACTTGACCGTACTACTAGGTGTTATGTTTGTACAAAATTTCAAGGAAATCGGTATAAAACTCTGGCTGCTGGGTCCATATTAGTGCATATCGGGCGAAAGATATATATGGGAGCTATATCTAAATCTGAACCGATTTCTTCCAAAATCAATAGGGTTCTATTCTGACCGAAATTAGGAACATGTGCCAAATTTGAAGGCGATTGGACTTAAATTGCGACCTAGACTTTGATCACAAAAATGTGTTCATAGACAGACGGACGGACAGACGGACGGATGGACGGACAGACGGACATGGTTATATCGACTCAGGAACCCACCCTGAGCATTATTGCCAAAGACACCATTTGTCTATCTCGTCTCCTTCTGGGTGTTACAAACATATGCATTAACTTATAATACCCTGTTCCACAGTGTTGCGCAGGGTATAGACATTAAGGCGCACATAGAGACAGTGCTATAGAAAATTAGACTAAGCCAAATGTGAGTAAGATCGGTTGATAAATAAAGCTTTTATGGCCAAATTTGTGAAAATCGGGCGATACATATATAAGGGAGCTATAGCTAAATCTGGACCGATTTCGATGATTTTTGGCACATATAGTAAGTGCTATAGAAATTTAGATTTGGCCAACTTTGAGTCAGATCGGTTGATAAATAAGAGACTTATAGCCAAATTTGGAAAAATCGGGCGATACATATATCGATGCCCTCATTCCAGAGTACGCTAAGTCGACGTAGCATGTTTTGATGGAGTTCGCTGTTTTTTATTCGGATTGATGTGAATTGCATCCTGTCAAAAGTTCGAACTTATTGGACATTTCTATCAAAAGTTATGATTAATATTGTACTTAGCCTGTGTCTAAAGTTTTAAAAAATATCCAATCCAAAAAGGGCAAAAAGCTTTGTTCGGTCTAAAGTGGTCTAAGTCATTTTTAGCCATGTTCTGCTATCACTATGTTGAGTTCGTACATACTAAAAAAAGATTATAAAAAATATGATTTTGAGACCGAAAATAAGGAAATTTTTATCTTATACGGGTTTTGAGAAATTAAAAAAAAAAAAACAGAACTTGTTTCTTGTTTCCTGTAAAATTCACTTTTTAGACTTAGCGCACTTTGGAATGAACATCGATATATGTGGGAGCTATATCTAAATCTGAACCGAATTCGATGAAATTTTGCACACTTAAAGAATGGCAAATTAGATTAATTTATGGCAAGTTAGACGCTAATCGGATAGTAATGATTTAATTTATATCTAAATTTGATCCGATATTTTCCAAACTTTCCAAAGTGTTCGTCCTTGTGCCAAAAACGCCATATACCGAATTTTATAATTGCGACTGGGATCCTGCGAACAACAATGGACAGACGGACGGACGGACGGACATCAAGGGCTAGATCGCCTCAGGAGAAAATTCTGTGTCGCTCGGTATATATTTTATGGGGTCTACAATCGTTATTTCTGCTAGGCACATTTTTTGGCAGATGAAAGTTATTATACCGTGACCACTATGTAGTTTAGGGTATAAAATGGAGGTGTGCGCGTCACACGAAAATCTGAAGCCACTCTCGTGAATGTGCGTAAATGGGACTGAAACAAATATGTAGTGCGTGAATGTACGTAAATAAAATTTCTGAAAAATTACACCCACGAAAAAAATTAAGATATAATTCTTAGTCATATGTTAACTGAAATTAATTTAGATGTCGCACTTTATTCTATTCGTGAATTTTGTTCCCTTTGCTCATTCCGTTGGCAAATGTCGTGAGTCCCGTTAATTTGTCGTGATTCACTTTAATTGTCGTAAATCGTGCATGAGCGTGAGTCTTTAAAAGTAGTTGATGCGTGCGCGTGCGTGAGTACTGATTTTCATTTCGTGAATGTGCATGAGTCTGAGTGGCTTCCACACATACGTATAGTGCGTGAATAAACATTTTGTTTCGAGAATGTGCGTAAATGAAATTTCACTCATCGACGTGAAACTTGGCATAAGTAGTTGTTATTGATGTAGGTCGGATGGTATTGCAAATGGGCCATATCGGACGTATTTAACGTATAGTGCCCAAATAAATCGACCCCTTGATTTGGCTTGCGGGCCTGCTAGAGAAGCAAATTTCATTCGATCCGGTGGAAATTTGGTACGTAGTGTTCATATATGGCCACTTTATTCTATTCATGAATTTTGTTACCTTTGCTCATTCCGTTGGCAAATGTCGTGAGTCCCCTTAATTTGTCGTGAGTCACTTGAATTGTCGTAAATCGTGCATGAGCGTGAATCTTTAAAAGTAGTTTGTGCGTGCGCGTGCGTGAGTACTGGTTTTCATTTCGTGAATGTGCATGGGTCTGAGTGGCTACCACACATACGTATAGTGCGTGAATAAACATTTTGCTTCGATAATGTGCGTAAATGAAATTTCACTCATCGACTTGAAAGTTGGCATAAGTAGTTGTTATTGATGTAGGTCGGATGGTATTGCAAATGGGCCATATCGGACGTATTTAACGTATAGTCCCCAAAAAAATCGACCCCTAGATTTGGCTTGCGGAGCCTTCTAGAGAAGCAAATTTCATCCGATCCGGTGGAAATTTGGTACGTAGTGTTCATATATGGCCTCTAACAACCATGCAAAAATATCGGTCCATAATTATATATAGTCCCCATAAACCGATCTCCAGATTTGACATCCGGAATCTCTTGGAGGTGCAAAATTCATCCGATACGGTTGAAATTTGGTACGTGGAGTTAGTATATGGTCTAACACCACGTACAAAAAATTGGTCCATACCTGTCCATAATTAACCGTATAAACCGATCCCTGCACATTTGACCTCCGGAGTAACTTTCATCCGATTCGGTTGAAATTTAGTACATTGCGCTCGTATACCAAACGCAAGCAACAATGCCAAATTTTGTCCATATCGGTCTATAGTTATATATAGCTCCCAGATAAGCCGATCCCCAATCACACAAAAATTGGTCCATATCGGTTGCCACGATCCAATCCAACTACAAAATTTTATTTCTATAGAAAATATTGTCAACATTTTATTTCTATAGAAAATGTCGTCAAAATTTTATTTCTTTAGAAAATGTCGTCAAAATTTTATTTCTTTAGAAAATTTTGTCAAAAGTTTATTTCTATAGTTAATTTCGTCATAATTATATTTCTATAGAAAATTTCGTCAAAATTTTATTTCTATACAAAATGTTGTCAAAATTTTATTTCTTTAAAAATTTTGTCAAAATTTTATTTCTATAGATAATTTCGTCAAAATTATATTTCTATAGAAAATTTTGTCAAAAATGATTTTGCCAATTTTCTTTTCTTTCTCATTTAATTATTCCTATATTTTTGTCTAAGAATTAAGTACACTGCAAAACTATTCTTACAGTTTAATAATTCGAGTTAAAAACGGATATATGTAAATGGAAACAAAATTTGTTGGACTAAGATCAATATGGCTTTAATTATTCTGAAAAATTCTTCAAATTTATCTTTATTTATTTGTTGACTCTTTGTATGTTGACCACAAAACTATATAGCGTTCAAAAATAGGAGTTGTCGTTAACCCATTTTCAAAGACTCTGATGACACATTTGTCTCCTAGTAACATGTATTCAAAACTCAAATTTAAATATGTCATAATTGTACACACAAAAAATATTTTTGGCCTTCAATCACGAAATTAATTGATCCAATTAATTTGTAATTGGAATGTCTTCAAACACAGAAATGATAATATCAATCACCAAAATCAATTTAAAAATTAATAGATCGAAATATCAAATTAATTGATACAAATAATTTTTATACCCTCCACCATAGGATGGGGGTATATAACTTTGTCATTCCGTTTGTAACACATCGAATTATTGCTCTAAGGTCCCATAATGTATATATATTCTGAGTCGTGGTGAAATTCTGAGTCGATCTGAGCATGTCCGTCCGTCTGTTGAAATCACGCTAACTTCTGAACGAAACAAGCTATCGACTTGAAACTTGGCACAAGTAGTTGTTATTGATGTAGGTCGGTTGGTATTGCAAATGGGTCATATCGGTCCACTTTTACGTATATCGCCCATATAAAAGGACCCTCAGATTTAGCTTGTGGAGCCTCTAACAGAAGCATATTTCATCCGATCAGGCTGAAATTTGGTACATGGTGTTGTATATGGTCTCTAACAGCCACGCAAAAATTGGTCCACCGCGGTTCACAATTATATATAGCCCCCATATAAACCAATCCCCAGATTTGGCTTGCGGAGCCTCAAAGAGAAGCAAATTTCATCAGATCCGGCTGAAATTTTGTACATAATGTTGGTATATCGTCTCTAACAACCATGCAAAAATTAGTCCACATCGGTCCATAATTATATATAGCCCCCATATAAAACGTTCTCCAGATTTGACCTCCCGAGCCTCTTGGAGGAGCAAAATTCATCCGATCCGGTTCAAATTTGGAACTTGGTGTTAGTATATGGCCGCTAACAACCATACCAAAATTGATCCATATCGGTCTATAGTTATATATAGCCGATCTCCAATCACACAAAAATTGGCCCATATCGGTTCATAATCATGATTGCCACTCGAGCCAAAAAAAATTTACCAAAATTTATTTCTATAGAAAATTTTGTTAAAATTTTATTCGGTTCATAATCATGGTTGCCACTCGAGCCAAAAATAATCTACCAAAATTTTATTTTTATAGAAAGTTTTGTCAAAATTTTATTTCTATAGAAAATTTTGTCAAAATTTTATTTCTATAGAAAATTTTGTCAAAATTTTATTTCTATAGAAATCTTTGTTAAAATTTTATTTCTATAGAAATTTTTGTTAAAATTTTATTTCTATAGAAATTTTTGTTAAAATTTTATTTCTATAGAAAATTTTGTCAAAATTTTATGTCTATAGAAAATTTTTGTCAAACTGAACTATGTAGGTATTTGATCGATCTTTTTTGATTAAATATAATCATGTATGGACTTACATACAATTTAGAAGACGGTATAAGGAGGTTTTAAGCGTTAACGCAACATAAGTAATTAGATTGTGGATGGCTGTGTTTAGAAGAAGTTTGTACACAATCCATGGTGGAGGGTACATAAGCTTCGGCCTGGCCGAATTTACGGCCGTACATACTTGTTATGATTAATTTGTGTTTCAAATTAAAAAATTTGTTGAATCAATTAAATTTTTAATTGAATGTTTTTTAAATATAAAATATTTAGAATCGGACGAGTTTTTTTCCATGTATAATTTCATTAATCACTGCTTTGAAATTCTTGAGTCGAAAATTGGAGTGCTTTTAGCACTGAAAAAAAATCATACTCGGTTCCAAAGATTTTGTCTTTACTTTAAAAAATTTGGTATTGATTCCGAGCCAAAGAAGCGAAGAATACAAGTAAGGATACTTTTAAGACACAATTCTCTTTTAAATTTAGGTTTTGTGTACTTGCTTCTAGGAAGCAAATTTTAATTTTTCGCTTTCTCAGCTTTTTTTCTTCATATGCTATCAAAGTCCTTTAAAAACGAGTTAACGGCAACTTTATTTTCCAAATTAGGACTTGACTTCCAGTAGAAATTATGCTATGTTTGAAGTAAAAAACTTCTTTAAAATAAAGTTTTGAAAAACATGTCCTTTATTTGAACGATTTTTTGCTTTGTAGTCAAGATGCAAAAAGATAACAAATTTAAAGACAATTTCATTAAATTTAAAGATTTTTTCTGAATTATTAAAGTCAAGTTGACCTTAGCCTATAATTTTTTCTTTCATGTTAAGATATCCATTTTTAAGTCAAATCACTTAATTATAAGGGCAATACGACTTCATTGAAAAGTTTATCGACTTTTGGACAAGGAAAATAACTTTATTTTAGGGAAATGCGTCTTCTATGCTAAGCAAAATTTGTATTCGTATTTTAAAGACATGAAATCTTTGACCTCACGACAATATTTTTTTCAGTGAGTGCGTTTGCTGGGGGTGTCAAATTCACCAAGGATTTAAAAACATATCGCTAATTCACAAGTATTTATGATGTTCCATAATCAGTGTCAATATAAGTTCTATTTTATTCGGGCTAGTTTGGGGGTTAAGAGAAATATTAATGTACACTCATTTGCATCTATTCCTGACAACAATCCATACATTAAAACTAATGACTAAGAAGCAATAATAGGGGTTACTAAAAATATATGTGCAATTTCTCTGACGAATCGAGTGGCTTTCACGTGAAGGTCTACAACATTAGCAATTGGTTCATTAAGAATTGAAGAAGTATTAGTAATTTTAGGAATATGTTTTGGTTAAAATTTTTAATTTTTCTAAGTGTTTCATTGTCTCTACTACAAATTGTAACTGGTCAAAATGTCAATAATAAAAGGCTGGTTTGTTATTTCAATCCAGAAAGCTCTTTGAGGCAAGGTACGTATTCTTTTTAACCTTAATTTAATAATAGGGCTATCTCTTCTATTTTCAGGAAATGCTAAATTCAAAAGTACTAATTTGTACAATGCTTTGGCCCATTGTACCCATTTGGTTTATGACTCGGGATTTTTACAACGAAAATCATTTGCCTTACGCTTTGGTTTAGAATCATTTAATCTGAAGAATGCCAAAAGACAAAATCCTCATTTGAAATTCTATTTGAGTTTGGGTGGAGATAAAGATGATGAGGCTCCATATTTGGAACTTTTGGAGAGCAATAAGACTAAACAACTACAATTCATAGGAGAATGTGTGAAAAGTTTACAAACCTTAGGTTTCGATGGTCTTGATATGGCTTTCCCTTTGCCCAGAAATAATCCCAATCGAGAGATAGGTCTAGCGAAATTTCTCAATGATGTGAAAGATATATGGGCCACCAATAAAATGGATAAATATAAACATTACTATACCCGTTTACTGGTAGACATGAAGGAGGCCTTTGACAAAGCCAAATTGTCATTGGTAATGACGGTATTGCCCAATGTCAATTCCTCCTGTAAGTAAATTGAGCTTATTTCCCCTCCACAAAACGGTTTGTTAACATGGGTTTCCTCTTTTGCCTTTTTCTTACAGTGTATTTTGATGTTGCCAAAATTCATAATAATTTTGAATTCATCAACCTGTTCGCTTTCGATTTCAATACTCCTCAGCGTAATCCCTCCGAAGCAGATTATTTTGCTCCTTTGTTTATGAATAGAAATCAACCCCGGCTGCCTTATGCCAATGTTGATTTTCAAGTCAGTCACTGGATCAATAATGGATGTCCCCCTAATCTTTTGAATTTGGGCATAGCCACCTATGGCCGAGCATGGAATATGACTGTAAAGTCAGGACTAACAGGAGAACCCGTAGTGGAATATACTTTGCCAAATGTGGCCTTTGGAAAACATAAACTTATAAATGGATTAGTCAGTTGGACAGATATTTGTCACCATTTGACACCACGCAGACGTCATGGCATATCGCTACGTCAAATCACTGATGAATATGGAACCTACGCTTTTCGGCCGGCTAACAACAATGGCACCCATGGTTATTGGTTGAGCTATGATGATCCTCAATTTGCCGCTAGTAAAGCAAAATACGTCAATGACAAGTCTTTGGGTGGTATGGCCATATTTGATTTGAGTCATGATGATTTCCGAGCCATATGTCGGGGTAATGAAGAATTTCCCATCTTGCAATCTTTGCGTCGAACATTGAATATTGTAAAAACTACAAATGGAAAAACTTTTCAAGACATCAGAAGGAAATTTATGAATATTTTTAAATTAACGAAACAAAGTAATTTGTAGAATTAAATAAATAAATTATTAATGAGACAAAAGCGGAGAATTCTTTGGAGAAGGTACAGAGTTTTCAATCTTAGGCATTACGTTGACCCATTTCACTCATGTTCAAATCCTTTGATCGTCCCGCCAGAGCGGTGTGCATTAACAGGTTGCCTGATAAGTCCCCGGTCTGACACATAGATGGCGTCGCTAGTATTAAATGCATATTATTTTTTGATACTAAACCAACCTTCAAATCGTGTTCAAATGTTGGTGTCAAAATTTGACGTCTGTAAGTCAATTAGTTTGTGAAATAGAGCGTCTTTTGTGAAGCAACTTTTGTTATTGGGAAAAAATGGAAAAAAGGAATTTAGTGTTTTGATAAAATACGGTTTTCTGAAGGGAAAAAATACGGTGGAAGCAAAAACTTAGTTTGATAATGAGTTTCCGGACTCTGCCCTAGGGAAATCAACAATAATTGATTCGTATGCAAAATTCAAGCGTGCTGAAATGAGCACGGAGGACGGTAAAAGCAGTGGACGTCCGAAAGAGGTGATTACCGACGAAAAATCAAAAAAATCCACAAAATGATTTTGAATGACCGTAAAATGAAGTTGATCGAGATAGCAGAGGCCTTAAAGATACACACACAAAAATTTCACGAAAATTTTTCCAATTAAAATTTTAATTGAGTTTTAAAAAATATTCAATTAAAAATTTAATCGATTCAACAAATTTTTTAATTGAAACAAAAATTAATCACAAAAATAATAGTATCAATTAATTTTTTAATTGGATCAATTAACTTTTTAATTGACCTTCAATTAATTTTTTAATTGATACTTTTTAATTGACCTTCAATTAATTTTTTAATTGATACTATCATTTCTGTGATTGTGTACATTTCAATTAAAAATTAATTGGATCAATTAATTTCGTGATTGAATCAGTAAAAAAAAAATTTTGTGTGTATCAAAGGAATGTGTTGGTCATATCATTCATCAATATTTGGATATGCGGAAGCTCTGTGCAAAATGGGTGCCGCGCGAGCTCATATTTGACCAAAAACAACGTGTTGATGATTCCGAGCGGTGTTTGCAGCTGTTAACTCGTAATACACCCGAGTTTTTCCGTCGATATGTGACAATGGATGAAACATGGTTCCATCACTACACTCCTGAGTCCAATCGACAGTCGGCTGAGTGGACAGCGACCGGTGAACCGTCTCCGAAGCGTGGAAAGACTCAAAAGTCCGCTGGCAAAGTAATGGCCTCTGTTTTTTGGGATGCGCATAAGAAGGGAAAAACCATCAACAATGACTATTATATGGCGTTATTGGCGCATTTGAAGGTCGAAATCGCGGCAAAACGACCCCATATGAAGAAGAAAAAAGTGTTGTTCCACCAAGACATCGCACCGTGCCACAAATCATTGAGAACGATGGCAAAAATTCATTGAATTCAATTGGGCTTCGAATTGCTTCCCCACCCACCGTATTCTCCAGATCTGGCCCCCAGCGACTTTTTCTTGTTCTCAGACCTCAAATTTGGCTTCAATGAAGAGGTGATCGCCGAAACTGAGGCCTATTTTGAGACAAAACCGAAGGAGTACTACCAAAATGGTATCAAAAAATTGGAAGGTCGTTATAATCGTTGTATCGCTCTTGAAGGGAACTATGTTGAATAATAAAAACGAATTTTGACAAAAAAAAAATGTGTATTTCTTTGTTAGCCCGGGGACTTATCAGCCAACCTGTTACAATCCTTGGAATTAACAGACAATTCGTTAAGAAGTCAAGAGCATTGTGCTACAGACTATTGTTTGATTGCACAATCGATGATGCTTTTATTGTCAATACTTTTCATATGCAATAGAGGTGTGGATGTGAGTAATGAGCTGGAAAGCAATTCGATGGGTGTTGGGCTAGACAAAATTGTGTCGGTTACCGGTAGTTCTGATTCCTTCAGAAGATGCGGAGTTCAATAATTTTTTCAAATTTTCTATAGAAAATTTTCTTACCATTTTCTCAAAATTTTATTTCTGTAGAAAATTTAGTCAAAATGTTATTATTACAGAAAATTTAGTCAAACTTATTTCTGTAGAAAATTTTGACAAAATTTTATTTCTATAGAAAAGTTTTGCAAAATTGTATTTCTATAGAAAATTTTGGAAAAATTTTATTTCTACAGAAACATTTTTCAAAATTTTATTTCTATGGAAAATATTTGCAACATTTTATTCCATAGATTTTTTTTTTGCAAAATTTCCTTTCTAAAAAAAAAATTTGTCAAAATTTTATTTCTATGGAAAATTTTCTCAAAATATTTTTTTCCATAGAAAATTTTGGAAATATTTTGTTTCTATGGAATTTATCTGAAAGTTTTATATCTATAGAACATGTTTGCAAAACTTTATTTCTATAGACAATTTTCTCAAAATTTTATTTCTACAGAAAATTTTGTAAAAATTTTATTTCTATAGAAAATGTTCTCAAAATTTTAGTTCTAGAGAAAACATTTGAACAGTTTATTTCTAAACTACAGTAGTTAAACTAACTCTAAATTTAACTTATTTATATTGGAAAAAAATTATTTGCTAGTAGTTTAATTTTATTATTTTTATCGAAATTTTCCACAGCTTAATTAAATCTTACTTTTTTTAAGTATGTCTCAAAAGTTTTATGAACTAAACGTGAGTATAAAGTTCAATGACCGTACACATAAGTTCAATATGAACTAAAGCAAAAGAATATTTTCGTACGATTCCCAAAAATAGTAAGAATGAACTACTGATGGTTAAAATGGTCATGATTCGGCGCCAATGATTTTCTTCTTTATTTTAGTTAACTTTTTCATCTATGAGAGGATGTAATTTTGTGAACTGCAGTTAAAAAGTACAACAGGGCATTAAAATTTCCTGGTTTTAACAACGCTTTGTGGAAATCTCAAAATGTGGAGCAATCTTTAGTTCAATTTTCATGCGAGGTAGTTCATTCTTCCTATAAAACAGGTCACTTTTTTTTTGGTGTAGCGCTCCTTCCGAAGAGGAAAATTTAGCATTGTTTTTCAACAAAGAATACAAAGAATCATTGTTTCCCGTCCGATAAATCGGAAAGAGCAAAAGTCTGGCAGAAGCCTGTGCAAAAATCATTAAATTACTCGTATGTATTGAGTTCCCATTTACGGACAAGCCGTTACTTTCAATTTTCAACAAATCGGACGAAAGGGAACCCTCTCCCCACCTTCGTTCCACTCCGACCAGATATCGAAACATCACGTACACTATATTAAATTCACAAACTACCCAACGGTCCCTATAAATTCCAAGTAAATCGACAAAGTTTGTTTTGCTATTCCCCTTCCCCAACCAGATATTGAAAAATCATGTACTAATTTTAAAATCATGTATTAATTTAATCACCTCCTCCCACGTTCACTGTAAATTTCAAGTAGATTGGAGAAGTTTAAATTTTGTTCTATTGTTTTAAAGGGACGTCACTTCCCCCGATAAAATATCGACAAACATCGAAGTGAATAACACCCTTAACCTTCCCTGAAAATTCCAAGAAAGTCTTCCTTCAAGTGTGTGACTTCATTTAACCGTCGAATGGAACGGACGTGTTTTTTAATAGCGGATAAAATCATCCTAATAAGTACCTACTACGAATTTCAAGTGTGGTGGGATATTAGGCCAACCATGCAGAAAAATTCAAAGACATCCACTGGGTTGCTAACTTCAGGGCCCAATGGACGGGTATCGACTGGAGTTATAAATTTGGGCAATGACCAAAAGTTAGGCCCAATTAGTCGACCTGTAGACGGGTCGACAGGTGGCGACACTTTGACAAGTCGAACCTTTTCCAAGGTAACGGCATCAAAAGGAGGTAACCCCTCACGAACGAGATTCAAGGAACGCAGAAATGTGTGGCTTTCCTTCAAGTGTGTGGCTTCTCCTTGCCTTCCCTCCCCGCCCAAATATCGACAAGTGATGTAGCGTATCTTGTGTAAACGTCCCAGAAAATGTCAAGCAAATTATAAGCCCAATTTTCTAAAAGCAGGGCAAGGGGCCTTCCCATCCAAATATGATAAAATCAGTTATTCAATATTAATTTCATAACCTCTTCCCACGTCCTCTGTAAATTTCGAGTAAATTGGAAATTATACAATTATTTTTCGAGCTTTATGGTATCAGGCTAACATGAAATATAGTAAATTGGAAAAGATAAATTGTTTCTCTGTATTTACTTAAGGAGAAGCGAATGTCTCCCTTTGCCCTTTTATTTTTCCCCAACCAAATATTAAAAAATGCTGATATAAATTTCATAACCTCACCCAGTTTTTCCGTAAAATTTCACTCGGAAGTCTTTAATTTTATTTTCACAATACTTCCGTTTCCAAGCTTACCCGGAACATAAAACAAACATACTTTGAACTTTATATATAGACTAGCGTAACCCAGCCCGCTTCGCTGCGCCTTCTGAAGCGTATTTGGAGGAACATTTTGCGTTAACTTAGTCAACTATATCCTTCGTGCTGAAAACAAATTCGAAAAGATTTGAATTCTTTTAAACAAATCGGACTACTTGATTTTTCGTTTATAGGTACAAATACGGCGGAAGAGGGTGTACCTTCTATATTTCTTGTGAATTTTAAGTGTGGTTTGTCAAGGAAAGGTATCCTTCTCCTCAACATATCTGAAAATTAAGCATTATATTATAATAACATACAAAGAATTACTGGTTCCCATCCAATAAATCGGAAAAAGCAAAAATAGTAAAAAATTTTACCACATTAACATTTGCTAAAATGTTGGAAAATGATGCACCCCCTACGTTGGCTGCCAATTTCATGTAAATTTAAGTTCTTTACTAAAAAGAAGTCTGGCAGAAGCCTGTGCAAAAATCATAAAATTATGTACCGAGTTCCCATTTACGGACAACCCTCTACTTTCAATTAAAAAAAAAAAACGGACAAAAGGGAACCCTCCCCCCACCTTCGCTCCACTCCACTCCGACCTGATATCGGACTATCACGTACCCTATATTAATTTCGCAACTACTCCCTATAAATTCTATCGAAGTAAATCGACAAAGTTTATTTCAATTTTCCCCTTCCCAAACCAGATATCGAAAAATCATATACTAATTTAAAAACCATGTATAAATTTAATCACCTCCTTCCACGTTCCCTGTAAATTTCAAGTAGATCGGCGATGTTTAAATTTTGCTCTATTGTTTTAAAGGGACGTCACTTTCCCCGATACAATATCGACAAACACCGTAGTGAATAGCACCCCTAACCTTCCCTGAAAATTCTTGAAACTTTCCTTCAAGTGTGGGGCAAGGAAGGTTGCATCTTCGTTCATAACCTTCCCCCACTGCCTATGTAAATTTCAAGAAAACTTAAGAATTGTTGTTTTTTTTTGCAGTTTTAGAGGAGGACCTCCTCCCCGACTAAATATCAAAAGGTGATGTAGTGTATCTTTTGTAAACGTCCCAGAAAATGTCGAGCAAATTATAAGCCTAAAAGGGCGGCCTCTCTTTCGCCCAAATATCACAAAATCAGGTATCAACTATTAATATCGTAACCTCTCCCCAGTCCTCTGTAAATTTCAAGTAACTCGGTAGAAGTTTAATTGTTTCTCTGTATGTACTTAAGAGAAGCGGATGCCTCCCTATGCCCTTTTATTTTTATTAAAAAATCGAGAACCTGATATAAATTTCATAACCCATTTTTCCGTAAAATTTCAGTCGGGGGAGTTTAGTTTTGTTTGTACTTTCCCCCTCCCCGACCAAATATCGAAAAATAATGTAGCGGATTTTTGTCTAGATGCCAACCCCAACATTCAATGAAAATTTCAAGCAAATCGCATACTTTTGTTCCAAGTTTCAAAAAGTAGGGCAAGGGGGAGGTCCCCCTCCCCATCCACATATGAAATCATCGGATACCCCATATTAATTCCATATCCTCACCACATGTTCTCTGTAAATCGCAGATAATTTAGAGAATTTTAGTTTTTTCACTGTACTTAAAAAAAAGTCGAACAAAGGGGAGGCCCCCCTCCGCCACCAAATATCGAAATAAAAAGTAGCGGATCTTTGTCTAGATGCCAACCCCAATCTTCAATGAAAATTTCAAGCAAATCGGTCAACTTTGGTCTAATTTTCAAAAAGTCGGACAAAGGGGAGGTTCCTCTCCGCGACCATATGTCAAAATATGAGGTACCCTATTTTCAGCACATGAGTGCACCCCACGATCTCTGAAAGTTTCAAGTAAATCAGTTCAGCCGTTTTCGCGCCAACCCGGAACATACAAATAAACAAACAAACAAATAAACAAACATAATTTGAATTTTATATATATAGATTTTAAAAAATTATATTTCTATTGCAAATTTTGCCAAAATTTTATTTCTATAGACAATTTTATCAACATATTATTTCTGAAAATTTTATATCTATAGAAAATTTTATTTTATTCCATAGAAATTTCTTTCTATAAAAATTTTATTTCTATAAAAATTTTCTCAAAATTTTATTTCTAAAGAAAATTGTAGCAAAACATTTCTATGTTTTCAAAATTTTATTTTTTGTTTTCAAAATTTTATTTTGAGAATATTTTCTATAAAATATTCTCAAAATTTTTTTCTGTAGAAAAATTTTGTAAAATCTTGTTTCTATAGAATTTTTTTGCAAAATTTTATTCCTATAGAAAATTTACTCAACATTTTATTTCTATTGGAAGTTTTCTCAAAATTTAATTTCAATAGAAAATGTTTTCAAAATCTCCACCATAGGATGGGGGTATATTAACTTTGTCATTCCGTTTGTAACACATCGAAATATTGCTCTAAGACCCCATAAAGTATATATATTCTGGGTCGTGGTGAAATTCTGAGTCGATCTGAGCACGTCCGTCCGTCCGTCCATCTGTTGAAATCACGCTAACTTCCGAACGAAACAAGCTATCGACTTGAAACTTGACACAAGTAGTTGTTATTGATGTAGGTCGGATGGTATTGCAAATGGGCTATATCGGTCCACTTTTACGTATAGCCCCCATACACACAAAAATTTTTTTTTCTGATTCAATCACCAAATTAATTGATCCAATTAATTTTTTAATTGAAATGTCTTCAATCACGAAAATCATAGTATCAATCACAGTTTTAATTGGGCATAGAAAAAAATTCTTGATTAAACAATTAATAGATTTTTTCAGTAAATTTCAATTAATTTTTTAATTGATTCAATTAAAAATTTAATTGATGTTGATTGCAAAATTCAATTAATTTATTAATTAAAAAAGGTAACTATTTTTAATTACTTTCTGAATTGGCTAAGAGTTTTTATTTGAATTAACAAATGATTGTTTGAAATACATTTTGAATTAAAAATTTAAAAAAAATCAGCACTTTTTTTAACTGAATTAGTCTTCCGAATTTGATTAAAAAGTTAATTGTATCAATTAATTTTTTAATTAAAAATTTTAACATTTTCAATCATTGACTTAATTAACTTAATGTTTCTATCATGATTAAAAAGTTAATTGTATCAATTAATTTATTAATTGAAAAAATTTTCAATTTCAATTAACTTTTTAATTGGAAATATTATGGTGATATTTTTTTCTGTGTATAAACGGACGCCCAAATTTAGCTTGCGATTGCTCTAAGAGAAACAAATTTCATCCGATCCGGCTGAAAATTGGTACATGGTGTTAGTATATGGTCTCTAACAACCATGCAAAAATTGGTCCATATCGGTCCAGTTTTACGTATAGCCCCCATATAAACGGACCCCCAAATTTGGCTTGCGATTGCTCTAAGAGTAGCAAATTTCATCCGATCCGGCTGAAATTTGGTACATGGTGTTGGTATATGTTCTCCAATGACCATGCAAAAATTGGTTCACAACGGCCCATAATTATATATAGCCCCCATATAAACCGATCCCCAGATTTGACCTCCGGAGCCTCTTAGAGGAGCAAAAGTCATCCGATCCGATTGAAATTTGGTGCATGGTGTTAGTATATGGTCTCTAACAACCATACAAAAATTGGTCCATATCGGTCCACTTTTACGTATAGCCCCCATATAAACGGACCCCCACATTTGGCTTGCGATTGCTCTAAGAGAAACAAATTTCATCCGATCCGGCTGAAATTTGGTACATGGTGTTAGTATATGGTCTCTAAGAACCATGCAAAAATTGGTTCATATCGGTCCACTTTCACGTATGGCCCCCATATAAACGGACCCCCAAATTTGGCTCGCGATTGCTCTAAGAGATGAAAATTTCATCCGATCCAGCTGAAATTTGGTACATGGTCTCTAACAACCATGCAGAAATTGGTCCACATCGGTCCATAATTATATATAGCCTCCATATAAACCGATCCCCCGATTTGGCTTGCGGAGCCTCTAAGAGAAGCAAATTTCATCCGGTCCGGCTGAAATTTGGTACATGGTGTTGGTATATGTTCTCAAATGACCATGCAAAAATTGGTCCACATCGGCCCATAATTATTTATAGCCCCCATATAAACCGATCCCCAGATTTGAACTCCGGAGCTTCTTAGAGGAGCAAAAGTCATCCGATCCGATTGAAATTTGGTACGTGGTGTTAGTATGTCTCTAACAACCATGCCAAAATTCGTCCATATCGGTCCATAATTACATATAAGCCGATCCCCAGATTTGATCTCCGGAGCCTCTTAGAGGAGCAAAATTCATCCGATCCGGTTGAAATTTGGTACGTGGTGTTAGTATATGGTGTCCAACAACCATGCAGGAATTGGTCCATATCGGTCCATAATTATATATAGCCCCCATATAAATCGATACCCAGATATGGCTTGCGGAGGCTCTAAGAGAAGCAAATTTCATCCGATCCGGTTGAAATTTGGTACATGGTGTCAGCATATGATATCGGTTCATAATCATAGTTGCCACTCGAGCCAAAAATAATCTACCAAAATTTTATTTTTATAGAAAACACTGTCAAAATGTTATTTCTATAGAAAATTTTGTCAAAATTTTATTTCAATAGAAACTTTTGTCAAAATTTTATTTCTATAGAAAATTTTGTCAAAATTTTATTTCTATAGAAAATTTTTTCCAAATTTTATTTCTATAGAATTTTTTTTCCAAATTTTACTTCTATAGAAAATGTTGTCAAAATTTTATTTTGTCAAAATTTTATTTCTATAGAAACTTTAAATTTAATTATATCCGTATTTAATCGGCCTTTTTTAGTTTAATATATACCTCGTATGGACTATGTGGTAAATTTTACGGTGTTAGGAAGTTTTAAGATACCTTGCCTTTGGCAAGTGTTACCGCAACCCAAGTAATTCGATTGTGGATGACAGTCTTCAGTAGAAGTTTCTATGCAATCCATGGTGGAGGGTACATAAGCTTCGGCCTGGCCGAACTTACGGCCGTATATACTTTTTTTTTTAATTTTTTCAAAATTTTATTTATATAAATAAATTGTTGTCAAAATTTCATTTCTAAAGAAAATTTTATCAAAATTTTATTTCGAAAGACAAATTTATATTTCTATAGAATTTTTTAAATTTTATTTCTATAGAAAATTATGTCAAAATTTTATTTCTATAGGACATTTTTACAAAATTTTATTTTTGTAGAAAATTTTGTAAAAATTTTATTTCTGTAGAAAATTTTGTCAAAATTTTATTTCTGTAGAAAATTTTGTCAAAATTTTATTTCTGTAGAAAATTTTGTCTTAGTTTTATTTCTATAGAAAATTTTGTCAAAATTTTATTTTTATAGAAAATTTTGCAAAATTTTATGTCTATAGAAAATTTTGTCAAAATTTTATGTTAATAGAAAAATTTTGCAAAATTTTATGTATATAGAAAATTTTGTTAAAATTTTATTTCTATAGAATTTTGTAAAAAATGTATTTCTAAAATTTTGCAAAATGTTATTTCTATAGAAAATTTTATTTCAATAGAAAAATTTTGTAAAATTTTATTTCTTTAGAAAAATTTTGTAAAATTTTATTTCTATAGAAAAATTTTGTAAAATTTTATTTCTATAGAAAATTTTTGCAAAATTTTATTTTTATAGAACATTTTTGTAAAATTTTATTTCTATAAAATATTTGTGCAAAATTGTATTTTTATTTATTTATTTATTTATTTATTTATTTATTTTTTTTATATTTTATATTTCTATTCCGATCTGTTGCAGAAACGTGTAACAATACATATTTTGGATTCCTTGTTGAGTGGTAGGTAAGATTCTGACATACTATTTTCGGAAATTAAACAGGTAAACGATCGATTTTAAGAAATATCAAAATATCCCCTTTAACAGCTTATCGTTTGATGACTTATATGTTTAATACATATGAATAATTCAATTCTAGAGAAATATGCGACAAAATAAACAATCCAAAATGGGACAAAAACTTCAACCTGTTTGCTTAGAATAAAACATCCAACTATGCATCGCATTAAGGGGTTAGTTAGATATCGGACCTCTTTTACGTATAGCCCCCATATAAACCGACGCTCAGATTGGTTTGCGGAGCCTCTTGGAGGAGCAAAATTTATCCGATTCGGTTGAAATTTGGTACATGGTGTTAGTATATGGTCTCTAACAACCACGCAAAAATTGGTCCACTTCGGTCCATAATTATATGTAGCCCCCATATAAACCGATCCCCAGATTTGACCTCTGGAGCCTCTTGGAGGAGCAAAATTCTTCCGTTTCGGCTAAAATTTGGTAAATGGTGTTATTATATGGTCTCTAACAACCATGCAGGAATTGGTCCATAATTATATGTAGCCCCCATATAAACCGATCCCCAGATTTGACCTCTGGAGCCCCTTGGATTTGACCTCTGGAGCCCCGATCCGGTTGAATTTGGTACGTGGTGAAATTTGGTACATTGCGCTGGTATATGGCCGCTAACAACCATACCAAAATTGGTCCATATCTGTCTACAATTATATATAGTCGATCCCCAAAAATAATCTACCAAAATTTTACTTCTATAGAACATTTTGTCAAAATTTTATTATTATAGAAAATTTTGTACAAATTTTATTACTATACAAAATTTTGTCTAAAGTTTATTACTATACAAAATTTTGTCAATATTTTATTTCTATACAAAATTTTATCAAGATTTTATTTCTATAGAAAATTTTGCCAACCCCGTATGGACTAACTTACAATTGAGACGACGGTGTTAAGAAGTTTTAAGATATCTTGCCATTGGCAAAAGTTACCGCAACCCAAGTAATTCGAGTTTGGATGACAGTCTTTAGTACAAGTTTCTATGCAATCCATGGTGGAGGGTTCATAATATTCGGCCTGACCGAACTTACGGCTTTATATACTTGTTTATCTTAAATCCAAAGATTCAATATTTCAGTTAATTTAAGGACGATTTCTGTAAATCAAAAATGTGTTTCTTTACTTTTAGGGAACTTTGCCTTAATTCAAAGACGTGCGACTTTAATGGAAGGAAGCAAATTTACAAGCATTTTATCTTAAATTGAATGAAAAAAAAATGGAAGTAAAGATTGTAAACTTTATTTTTATTAAAATTTCGTTATTTTAAAGAAATTTGTCTCTAATATTTTGTAAATTATATATCCTCAAATTTAGGTTGCGTAATCTTTAATATCAAATACAATTTTTTTTCAGTCCAGAGTATTGAGACCAATATTTCGATGGATTATTATATCATATGGGGTAGTCTACTAATATATAATCTTTTTATATGGAATTCGTGGAATTCCATAGCATGGAATAATCCAAGCAAACCCCTTCTTCAAAAAATTATTATTTAAAATGACGTTTCTATAATTAAATAATAACTCACATTATTTTTTTCGTTTTTTTTTCTAAAAAACAAAAAACCAGAAATTATTTTGTTTACTTATTTCATTTGTGTTTTTTTGTTTTGTTCGAGAAACGGCTGATAAGAAAGACGAATCTAGCAATTTGCTTATATTTGAAATGAATATCTCACTCAATTCATAAATAAGCATTTCAGTTAAGTGAAGCAACTCGTTAAGACCACAACGTTAAGTACAAAAAGATATTTGAAAATAAATTCCTGCAAATAGATTTAGAGAAGTGTGAATAGTGCAAAAATAACAATGAGGCTATTGTTGGTTTTACTAGCTGTGATCTGCTCCAGCCCATGGGCCTTGGGTCAGAAAGTTGAAAAGAGAATTGTTTGCTATTACGATGCCCAAAGTTCACTAAGGGGAGGTGTGTATGAAATAAAGGGTGGAGTAATAGAAAAATTGCAATAGTTTTTGATTTATTCCTTTAGGTTTTGCCAAATTTCCCCAAGCCTCGTTGGAATATGCCTTGCAATTTTGTACGCATTTAATTTACGGTTTTGTTGGCCTTACCCGTGAGACCTACGAAATTTCTAGTCTCAATGTCGATTTGGATATGTTCCATTTCCGTCAAATAACCGATTTGAAGAAAACCTATCCAGGTTTGAAAATCTATCTAAGTGTGGGTGGTGATATGGACAACGACGAGGTGGATCCTTTGAAATATATTCATTTGCTCGAAGGTGGAAAACCCATGTATGATAATTTCATGCATAGCTCTATAGCTTTGCTTAAGAATAATGGTTTCGATGGTCTGGACTTGGCTTTTCAATTCCCCAAAAATAAACCTCGCAAAGTCCATGGTACTGTGGGTACCATTTGGAAGAAATTTAAGAAACTTTTCACTGGCAATTTTATAGTCGATGTCGATGCTGAAACGCATAAGCAACAGTTTACGGAATTTGTTCATACAATGAAATTGGCTTATAGCAGAGCGAATTTATCATTGACCCTGACCGTCATGCCGAATGTCAATTCCACATGTAAGTATTAATGGAAAGTAATATAATTTTAATAATAACTATCACGCGATGTGGGGTACAATGAACTCTTCATGACATTTGTAATATTACGAAATATGGATCGTTGTGAAATTCTAAGTTGATAGAGGTATATTCGTCCGTCTGTTAGTTATAACCTAAACTGATTTTCACAACGAATAGGGGTATCGACCAGGAAATTTTAAGTGCCATATATACCGAAAGATAACGAAATGGACTAAGGACCACGGTTGCCACAGTTGGTAGAATTCTACCAAAAATGGTAGATTTTTTTCTGTTTGATAGATTGGTAGAATTCTTAATGTTTTGGTAGATTTTTCAAAATCTTCATCTCCAATTAAGAGGTACTTATGTTTTATATGTATAGAAATAAAATCTTGTCAAAATTCCATACAGAATTAAATGCTGACAAAATTTTCTACAGAAATAAAATATTAACAAAATTATCTATCGAAATAAAATTTTGACAAAATTTTTTATAGAAATAAAATGTTGACAATATTTTCTATAGAAATAAAATTTTTACAAAATTTCTTATAGAAATAAATGTTTGACAAAATTTTCTATAGAAATAAAATGTAGACAAAATTTTCTACGGAAATGAAATTTTGACAAAATTTTCTACAGAAATAAAATTTTGACAAAATTTTTTATATAAATAAAATTTTGACAAAATTTTTTATATAAATAAAATTTTGACAAAATTTTCTATAGAAATATAAACTTGTCTTTAGAAATTAAATTTTGATAAAATTTTCTTTAGAAATAAAATTTTCTTTAGTAATTGAATTTAGACAAAATTTTCTACGGAAAAGAAATTTTGACAAAATTTTCTACAGAAATAACATGTTAACAACATTTTCTACAAAAATAAAATGGTGACAAAATCTTTTGTATAAATAAAATTTTGACAAAACCTTCTATAGAAATAAAATTCAAAATTTTCTATAGAAATATTAATTTGTCTTTAGAAATAAAATTTTGATAAAATATACTTTAGAAATAAAATTTTGATAAAATTTTCTTTAGAAATAAAATTTAGACAAAATTTTCTACGGAAATGAAATTTTGACAAAATTTTCTACAGAAATAAAATTTTAACAAAATTTTCTACAAAATAAATTTTCACATGTAAGTATTAATGGAAAGTAATAAATTTTCTATAGAAATATTAATTTGTATTTAGAAATAAAATTTTGATAAAGTTTTCTTTAGAAATAAAATTTTGATAAATTCTTTTTAGAAATAAAATTTTGATAAAATTTTCTTTGGAAATAAAATTTTGAAAAAACTTTCTTTAAAAATAAAATTTTGATAAAATTTTCTTAAGAAATAAAATTTTGTTAAAATTTTCTTTAGAAATAAAATTTTGATAAAATTTTCTTTAGAAATAAAATTTTGATAAAATTTTCTTTAGAAATAAAATTTTCATAAAGTTCTTTTTAGAAATAAAATTTTGATAAAATTTTGATAAAATTTTCTTTAGAAATAAAATTTTGATAAAGTTTTCTTAAGAAATAAAATTTTGATAAATTCTTTTTAGAAATAAAATTTTGATAAATTCTTTTTAGAAATAAAATTTTGATAAAATTTTCTTTAAAAATAAAATTTTGATAACATTTTCTTTAGAAATAAAATTTTGTTAAAATTTTCTTTAGAAATAAAATTTTGATAAAATTTTCTTTAGAAATAAAATTTTGATTAAATTTTCTTTAGAAATAAAATTTTAATAAAGTTTTCATTAGAAATAACATTTTAATAAAATTTTCTTTAGAAATAAAATTTTGATAAAATTTTCTTTAGAAATAAAATTTAGACAAAATTTTCTACGGAAATGAAATTTTGACAAAATTTTCTACAGAAATAAAATTTTGACAAAATTTTCTATAGAAATAAAATTCAAAATTTTCTATAAAAATATAAATTTGTCTTTAGAAATAAAATTTTGATCAAATTTTCTTTAGAAATAAAATTTTGATAAAATTTTCTTTAGAAATTAAATTTTGATAGAAATTTCTTTAGAAATAAAATTTTGATAAAATTTTCTTTAGAAATAAAATTTTGATAAAATTTTTTTAGAAATAAAATTTTGATAAAATTTTCTTTAGAAATAAAATTTTGATAAAATTTTCTTTAGAAATAAAATTTTGATAAAGTTTTCATTGAAAATAAAATTTTGATAAAATTTTCTGTAGTAATAAAATTTTGATAAATTTTTTTTTAGAAATAAATTTTTGATAAAATCTTTTTTAAAAATAAAATTTTGATAAAATTCTTTCTAGAAATAAAATTTTTACAAAATTTTCTTTACAAATAAAATTTTGATAAAATTTTTTTAAGAAATAAAATTTTGATAACATTTTCTTTAAAAATAAAATTTTGGTAAAATTTTCTTTAGAAATAAAATTTTTATAGAATTTTCTTTACAAATAAAATTTTGATAAAATTTTCATTAAAGTCTTTCAGAAATAAGATTTTTAAAAAATTTTCTATCGATATAAAATGTTGACAAAACTTTCTTTTGAAATAAAGTTTTTTTTTTCAAAATTTTTTATAATAATAAAATGTTGACAAAATTTTTTATAAGAATAAAATTTTAACAAATTTTTTTATAATAATAAAATTTTGATAAAATTTTCTATAACTAACATTTTGACAAATTTTTGTTTCTAATATTTTCCTTCAAAATATGAAACTTTCCTAAACACAAAAAAAAATTATTATATAAAAAATTTTCTTCAATTTAACAATAATTATAAACGTATTTG